>NC_066511.1:19601921-19724421 GCF_024679095.1 Eriocheir sinensis
AAGGTTAAACATGAAAAAGTAAATAAAAAAGGGAGTTACGAGAAAAAGAAGACTCTGATGTACGGTAGTATATTTAAATGGAGTTGCGTAAGATGCAAAAAGGTGGTAATGAGATAAATAGAAAGGAAAAGAGAGAAGCGGATAAAAAGATAGTAAAGAAATGTAGAGAAAACAGACAGGCAGAGAAAATTAAAGGAAAGAAAATAGACTAATGAAATATACGTAGAAAAATGAGAAAATGAAGAAAATGGAAAAATACAGGAAGACAGGAAAGAAACAAGCGAAGAGAAAATGAAACATAGACAATAGACATAATATAAACGCAAAAAAATGAGAAAATAAAGAAAATGGAAAAATACAGGAAGACAGGAAAGAAACATGCAAAGAGAAAATGAAACAGATAATAGACAGATGATATAAACGCAAAAAAATTAGAAAAAAAGGGAAAAATACAGGTAAACAGGAAATAACTATGCGTTGACAAACACAGTGACACACAAAAAAATGAGAGGACAGGAAAAAAATGTAAATGTAGACGAACGGAAAGGTCACCAGATAAATAGCCGGACATACCTAACCGCTCCTAATCTAACCTGACATAGCGTGAAGGTGGCCCATGCAGGGAGGACAGGTGAAGAAAGAACATCATGCTGCCACCCGCCGGTCCTCGCCCCCTTCGTCCTTGTCACAGTACGGAGAACAGGAAGCACAACACAACACACCCAGGAGAAGGAGAAGGAGGATGCCAGAAAAGCACTCGAGACCCTGGCAGAGGATCAGGGCACTCGGGTAAGGTAAGTGGACTTGGCATTCAACCATGGACGAGGTAAGAGAGAAACTGATGGACGTAGGCACCCACCACCACCACTAACACCCCATGGGGAACCACCACCACCAGTGCCACCCCCAACACTACCACCTCCATTATTACCACCCCCCACAACACATCCCTACCAGTACCACCACCCCCACCCCCATCGCTACCACCACCACCACCCCCACCCCCACCATCACAAACAAGGTGCTATTAAGTCCCCATCACGTAGAGGAGACGCGGAAGTTGCCAAGACGTGTGATGAGGAAAAAATTATGTGATTAGACCAGAGAAAACAAGATGAAGGAATGTCTACAAAACACACACACACACACACACACACACACACACACACACACACACACACACACACACACACACACACACACACACACACACATCTTCTTATCCTCGTTGGTCATATCTTTTTTATTATTATGAAGGGATGAATAAAAAAGAAGTAAGAGCATAAGCCACAAATAATGATAAAAATAATAATGCATAAGAAAAAGAAAATAAACAAGTAAATATAAATAGCTACAAAGAGGAAATAAATAATACTCTCTCTCTCTCTCTCTCTCTCTCTCTCTCTCTCTCTCTCTCTCTCTCTCTCTCTCTCTCTCTCTCTCTCTCTCTCTCTCTCTCTCTCTCTCACCCCATATCCACCCCTTTATAAATGTCGCCTTCATGCCGTCCGTCCGCTTTAGGGATATATGTATGGACGTGTGTGTGTGTGTGTGTGTGTCGCCCTATGATGAGTGACGGCCCATGCATGGCTCTCTCCCCTTAATGGCTCGCTTGCTCGCTCGCTGGTCCTTCCCCTCCTTCCTCCCCATGCCTAAATTCCTCTCCTCCCTTCTCTCTCCCCCCCCCCCCTCCCACCCCCGCAGCCACGACAAAGAGGAGGGTCGGTCGGTAATATTACATTTTTTTCCCTCCTCTCCTTTTTTTGTGTTTGTGTGTGTGAGTGAAGCGAGAGGGGGGGGTCGGGTGATGTTGTTGTTGAGGAGAATTCGACTGTTAGGAAAGGGGTAGGAAATGGACAGAGGGTAGCTACGAGAGGTTTTTTTCTTAGATTTGCATAGAGGTTGAGACCACGCAGATTATATGACACACGCTTCAGTGGGTGAGAGATAAAAAAAAACAATACTATAACAACAACAACAACAACAACAACGAGAACAGGGCGAAGAAGAAAAAAGAAGAAAAAAAAAGAAGAAGAAGAAGAAGAAGAAAAAGAAGAAGAAAAAAAAAACGATAAAGAAAAAGAAGAAAAAAGAAAGCTGATGATGATGAGGAGGAGGAGGAGGAGCAAAAAATTTTACTCTGCATTTCCATTGAGGCACAACTAATTAATTAACTTGCCGCGAAAAGGAAAAGTTTATATTAATCAAGCCAGGTATATATATAATTTTACGATTCGCTTTACCTGCAGCTTCGTGGCGTGGCCGAAGCCGAGCAAAAAGACTGAAGGGCAGAGGAAACAGTGTAGCAGCTTGATCTTTGACCCTTCGCTGGTATATGTGTTTCAAGTTGTGCGTTTCGTTGTAACATTTCTTGATTTTTGTGTTCGCTGTAACGTTTCTTAACTTTACCTTCGCGAGTGAGAAAAAAATCAGTCTCTTATTTACGATGAATGGCAAATCTCGTTAGTGGCGGGGGGGTGGGGGTGGGGGGAAGAGAGAGAGAGAGAGAGAGAGAGAGAGAGAGAGAGAGAGAGAGAGAGAGAGAGAGAGAGAGAGAGAGAGAGAGAGAGAGAGAGAGAGAGAGAGAGAGAGAGAGAGAGAGAGATTTACATAGAAAATCAGACCACACAGACCCCATGGTCCAGACTAGGTGGTCTGTCCTTAAACCTAAGTGATTTTACATTAATCAGATGGCTCCAAAACGTTGCTTTTCTACTCTAGTTAATATTAAGAGAGAGAGAGAGAGAGAGAGAGAGAGAGAGAGAGAGAGAGAGAGAGAGAGAGAGAGAGAGAGAGAGAGAGAGAGAGAGAGAGAGAGAGAGAGAGAGAGAGAGAAGTACGACAAACGTATATACAGCTATCAATGAAGAGGGAACCCGTCGGATAGGTAAGCCCGTCAGGCTGAGGCGGGGGCGCGACGCACGGCCGGAGATGCTGCTGGCGACGTGCATTCGGCCCACTTAGAGCACACGTGGCAGGCCGGGAGGCAGGGTCGGCTTAAAGGCGCAGCTCCCGCCGGGGCAAAAATGTAACAAATTAGGTGAGCGACAGTAAGTGCAGGAGGAGGAGGAGGTGGAAGAGGTGGAGGAGGAGGTGGAGAAGATGGCGAGAGAGTAGTGAGGGCGCGATGAGGAAGAAGAGAAGAAAAAGAACGAGCATAAAAGTTATGATGCAAAAAATAATAGTAATATGATGGTGATGATGATGATAATGATGGTGAAAAGACAATGATGAGAAAATCATGATAATTATATAATGATAATAATAATAATAATAATAATAATAATAATAATAATAATAATAATAATAATAATAATAATAATAATAATAATAATAATAATAATAATAATAATAGTAATAAATAGCAAAAATAATAATAATACCAAGAAGAAGAAGAAGAAGAAGAAGAAGAAGAAGAAAGAGAAAAAAAGAAGAAAAAGAAGAAAGTGAAGTAGAACAAGAACAAGAAAAACGAGATAAAGACCAAGAACATGAAAAAAGACAAGAAAAACAAACACGAAAACAAGAAAACGAAAAAATAATAAGAAGAGAAGGATTATCAAAACGAAGAAAAAGAAGCAGAGCAAAAAAAAAAAAAGAAAACTTAAGACAGGAAGGCAAGGAAAGAACGGAAAGGAAGGAGACAGCGAGAGTTGCAAGCGGGTGCGTCGAGTGGCCGGCTGGAGGTGTGTTCCGCGGCGGGTTCCCTCTCGTTAAGTGTCACTGAGGCTGTGTCGCGGGGACGGAACACCATGTCTGCCAAAGGATGGGGGGGGGGGGAGAGAGAGAGAGAGAGAGAGAGAGAGAGAGAGAGAGAGAGAGAGAGAGAGAGAGAGAGAGAGAGAGAGAGAGAGAGAGAGAGAGAGAGAGAGAGAGAGAGAGAGAGAGAGAGAGAGAGAGAGACTTTGGCCGCGGAAATATAAGTACGAAAGGAACCCTAAAGTTACACCCAAGACTTAAATAGCATCAATATAAAGTGTGAGGAGGGAGATTAACTAGTAACAGGTATGAAAGATGAGAGTGGTTTCCTTTTAATTCCTTCTCTCTACATCAATCTATCTATCTATCTATCTATATATCTACCTCTCTATCTATCTATCTGTCTAATCCTGAGGGACGGTGAGGAGAAGAAAAAGGAGGAAACAGGGAGGAAGAATTGTGGAAGGGGCAGAGAGAGGTCATGAGGAGGAGGAGGAGGAGGAGGAAGAGGAGGAGGAAGACAAAGGGGAAGAAAGGTCACAGTGTTCAACGGAGAAAAAGTCAAAAGCTCACTCGGGAAGGAGAAGGAGGTTGACTTTCCTAATGCTGAGGTGAAGCAACAAACCTCTGGCATCTCTCTCTCTCTCTCTCTCTCTCTCTCTCTCTCTCTCTCCACCACCACCACCACCACCACCACCACTTGTCACCACCATCACCACCACCACCACCACCACCACTTGTCACCACCACCACCACCACTTGTCACCACCATCACCACCAGACAACACCACAACTCCATCATCCATCACCCAAACTTTCGCGACTGTCACCTCCACCCACATCACCACCTATCCATAAATCTACACCTCCTTCTGCAGCGACAATCCTTTCCCCTTCACCCCGGAGCAAGACAGCCTCTCTCCAGCGTTGCCAAATTATCGTACTCATTGCATTTCATTTTCGTAGTTGTTGATCGATAACTATAACAACAAAGAACGAAAGACATCAATACTCAACAGTTTTAGCACTAACTTTGATTTTCTCACGTTACTTATGTAGGTACGAGAGTTTGAGGCATAAAAATGATAGATACGATATGTGGTTAATACGATAATTTGGCCATGCTGCCTCTCTCTCTCCCTCCCGCCATCTACAACGAAACCATATCCTTCCGTCACTCTCTCATAATCCCAGCTATCATCACCACTACCCTCTCACTACCACCATCATCATCACCACCAGCCCTATCATTACCTCTGTTCCTCCACCGTATTCTTGGCTATCAACACCCTTACCATCATCACCACCACCATCAAACACACCACGCATGCACCACAATCGCCACTATCATCACCAATACCAGAACCATTCACCACCACCAACGCCACTATGCAAAAGCCTGATAAAAGAACGTATCGAAACCACTGGCGGGTTCTCTTAAAGTGTAGATACTTGTGGGATATTATAGACAGACCGGGAGGGAAATGCGGGTAGAAATGAGCATATAATAGAGGCAAAATAATACAGCAATAATAGGCATATGCGTCCATCCAGCGGTAATACAATGACTGAGAGACGAATATTATTTTGCTCTAAATTTGGGGGAAAAAATAAAAGGAAATAATACACAAAGAGTTGCCTAGCTAGAACCTCACAAAGGAGGAGGAGGAGGAGAAACGGAAGGAGTAGGAGTAGGAGATGATGAAAATGCAGCAGCCGGAGGAGGAAAAGGAGGAGGAGGAAGAAGAGGATGGATAGGAAGAAAAACAGGAGTGAAAGGAGAAAATTAGGAGGAAGAAGAAGATGAAGTGAAAGCTAAGCATCTGCAAAACGTGTAAGAGAAGAAGAAGAAGAAGAAGAAGAAGGAGGAGGAGAAGAAAAAGAAAAAGAAAAAGAAAAAGAAAAAGAAAAAGAAGAAGATGAAGATGAAAAAGAAGAAGAAGAAGATGAAGAAGAAGAAGAAGAAGAAGAAGTGAGGTTAGCATCTGCAGCACGTGTAACCTTCCACTTCCAGCGCCGCCATCCAAGACCTCGTAGCCACTATTGATCTGTCGAGGAGGAGGAGGAGCGGTGGTGGCGGTGGCGGTGGTGGTGGTGGTGGTGGTGCTGGTGCCTCCCTGCCTGCCTGCCACCCATGTTACCAAGGTCAGCGTGTGTGCAGCTCTAAAACACACACACACACACACACACACACACACACACACACACACACACACACACACACACACACACAAAAACAAAGACGTTATCCCCATGCTATCCCTTTCTTCCTCCTTTTTTCCTTTTAGAGTGAGACGTTCTTTGAAGCAGGACGCGTTTTTGCCTTCCAGACGAGACTTCCTACGTTGGTCTTTTGGCTGCCCCCTCCTCCTCTGACCACCTGGAGGGACAGAGGTAACCTAGAGGCCTTCACTGCTACCCCCGCACCGTCGCCTTCAGAAGTGCCACACGTGATGCCCGCTGCTTCCATCGCCTTTAAATGAACCGACTGCAGAGAGCCTTCCCCACTGCAATCTAAACCGTGGCTCGATCTCGCATGATGGCTGCTCTCGAATACAACATCGCCGGCACAGAAGTCACCGTTTGGAATTTGGAATAGTGTCCTACTGGCTAATGTCGCAGATGGTTTATTAATTCGTACACAGGGCAAGAGGGTAAAGGATAAAGGACTGCCAGCTATATAAGAGAATGTGTAATCAGCTAAAGTTAAACGTGATATTCCACCTCCCAAGATTAACAATAATTATAATCAACGTTTAAAATAGTGTTGTTCTGGTTCATGGAGGGGATGGTTTACTACTTCGTTCACAGGCCAGAAGGGTAAAGCCAAAAGGAAGGAAGGAATGTCAGGTATATAAGAAAGAGCATGTGTAATAAGCTTTAGTTAAACGTGATATTCCACCTCCCAAGATTAACAATAATTATAATCAACGTTTGAAATAGTGTTGTTCTGGTTCATGGTGGGGATGGTTTACTACTTCGTTCACAGGCCAGAAGGGTAAAGCCAAAAGGAAGGAAGGAATGCCAGGTATATAAGAAAGAGCATGTGTAATAAGCTTTAGTTAAACATGATATTCCACCTCCCAAGATTAACAATAATTATAATCAACGTTTGAAATAGTGTTGTTCTGGTTCATGGTGGGGATGGTTTACTACTTCGTTCACAGGCCAGAAGGGTAAAGGCCAAAAGGAAGGAAGGAATGCCAGGTATATAAGAAAGAGCATGTGTAATAAGCTTTAGTTAAACGTGATATTCCACCTCCCAAGATTAACAATAATTATAATCAACGTTTGAAATAGTGTTGTTCTGGTTCATGGTGGGGATGGTTTACTACTTCGTTCACAGGCCAGAAGGGTAAAGGCCAAAAGGATGGGAGGAATGCCAGCCATATAAGAGAGAGTATGTGTAATATGCTGCAGTTAAACATGATATTCCAACTCCCAATATCAACAGGAATAGTGCTCTTTTGGGTCATGGTGGGAATGGTTTATTATTTCGCTCACAGGCCAGAAGGGTAAAGCCAAAAGGAAGGAAGGAATGCCAGGTATATAAGAAAGAGCATGTGTAATAAGCTTTAGTTAAACGTGATATTCCGACTCCCAAGATTAAGTTCGTGACCTACAAACTTTAATCTTCAAAAAAAGGGAGTCACATGAGGGATGGAAGAAACAGACGCAGGTAGTAAGGTAATATGCTTGAGTGTGAACTAAAAGGGAAGGTCATCAAACGGCAGAGAATGAATGAAGACGCAGGTGAGACAGGTGGGCTAATTATTCCTTTGGCCGGACGTACCGATGTTTTTTATTACTATTATTAACCTCCCACCTGGCTATTGCTTGCGTGTGTTTGTGTGTTTGTTGGTACCCCACACACCCTTGCGTCACTCACAAAGCAGCGCCACTCACTCACTCACTCACTCGTCCCGTCACTCACTCACTCACTCAAACACCCACACGCCCACACACACACAAATAAATAAATGAAAATAAAAATAAACACAAACACACACATATACATTAATATTGAGTGAATGTCGCGGGGAGATTGAATTCAGGCAGCCATTCACGATTTTTTATTTGGTTTTGTTGTAATATTGAAAAAAAAGACAAAAATAGCAACGAACACTAACTTACAAAAATACATTAATATATATACGAGGATGCGGAGGAGTTGAAATAATGAGGTTGAGGTGTGTATGTGTGTGTGTGTGTGTGTGTGTGTGTGTGTGTGTGTGTGTGTGTGTGTGTGTGTGTGTGTGTGTGTGTGTGAAACAGGCGCATCAGAAATTAAAGGAAACCGCCACGCCTTTAAAAAGTTTGAAGGTTAAGCTGAAAGGCCACAAAGGGGGAGGAGGAGGAGGAGGAAGGGAGGGGGAGGAATATGCAGCTTGAAAAAACGTTAATGAGAATGAGAACACGAGTAATAACGATAATGATGATGATGATGATGACGATGATGACACTCAGGTTAATTTCGAAGTCGTTGCAGGTGGTCTTGCGCGCGCCGTTAATTAGGAAGTTCGAGTATTAATTGCCAAGGTATGATGCAGTAATGCTTAGGTAGTTAGGCTTGCTAGAGGCTGCCACCACCACCACCACCACCGCGCCGACCCGCTTCGAATGTGTGTGTGTGTGTGTGTGTGTGTGTGTGTGCGTGAAGCTGGCATCAAACTTAGCTAATTGAGATGGATTGATGTGTAATTGCTATGACTTCTTTTCTTCTTGTTGGTTGTTGTTGTTGTTGTTGCTGTTGTTGTTGTTGTTATTGTTGTTGTTGTTGTTAGTGGTGGTGATGATGGTGGTGATATATAGCTACTGAAGATCCTAGTGACAGATAAATGTGAGATAAATGCCACTGGTTTTATTAGTGTAATTTATGATATGGTAACTGTGGTGTTGGTGTTAATGATGGTGGTGGTAATAATGGTGGTGGATGTGGTGGTGGTAGTGATCGTGAAAGTGGAGATGGTAGTCGTGGTTAAGATGGAGGGGGTAGTGGTGGTGGGTGTTCGTTATGGAGGTAGTGGTGATGTTAGTTGTGGTGGTTTACTTCATGGTGGTGATAGTTATGGTGGGGGACGTGTTGGTGGTTGTCGCAGCAGTGGTCGTGGTGGTGGTGGTGGTAGTGATAGTAGTGGCAGTGGTGATGGTGGTGGTGATGTTAGTTATAGTGGCCGTGGTAGTGGTGATGGCTTTGTTCGTGGTAGTGGTGGTGGTGGTGGTGATGGTAGTTATAGTGGCCGTGGTAGTGGTGATGGCTTTCTTCGTGGTCGTGGTGGTGGTAGTCCCGGTATATATATATAAAAAAAAAAAAAAGAAGAGTGGTAGGCGTTGTGTACTATTCTCTTTAGTTTTATTGCCGTCATGCCGTCTGCTCCACCAAGGTCACCCCAAACCAGCCCTGCGTAACACTAGGTCATCATCGGGGATTGTCATGCATGCGCCGCTGTACAACGTGGGTCGGGAAACAGGACAGGCAGACACCCGCCACCCCCAGCCACACCAAGAACGTACGTCATACCTCATTATGTACAGCGAAATGAGGAGCCGATACGGAACTCTCTTAAATGTCGTAGCTTTCATTTAATTGTCGTAGCTTTTACTTAATTGTCGTAGCTTTTACTTAATTGTCGTAGCTTTTATTTAATTGTCGTAGCTTTTACTTAATTGTCGTAGCTTTTACTTAATTGTCGTAGCTTTTATTTAATTGTCGTAGCTTTTACTTAATTGTCGTAGCTTTTAATTAATTGTCGCAGCTTTTATTTAAATGTCGTAGCTTTTCATCAATTGTCGTAGCTTTTACTTAATTGTCGTAACTTTTACTTAATTGTCGTAGCTTTTACTTAATTGTCGTAGCTTTTCATCAATTGTCGTAGCTTTTACTTAACTGTCGTAGCTTTTCTTTTACTTAATTGCCGTAGCTTTTACTTAATTATCGTAGCTTTTCCTTAACTGTCGTAGCTTTTCATCAACTGTCGTAACTTTTACTTAATTGTCGTAGCTTTTACTTAACTGTCGTAGCCTTCACAAAATTGTCGTACTTTTTCCTTAATTGTCGCAGCTCTCACTTGTTAATGTTAGTTTAGATTTGCGTTTCATCACCTCTACTGCGCTTGTTTACTTTGTGTTGTGGTAAGATTAAAGCGCCAAACCACGGGGCCGCATTCTTTATTAAACATTTCGGCCCCAAACCACAGACACTTCATAAGACTTTCGTAGGAGCTGTGGGCGTTTCCAGGGGCAGTTTCATGACCCTGATGGTAGTTTAAACCTTCTGTGCCGTGAACGTGAAAAAAAAAAATCTCATAAGAACCCGATTAATTTTCTTTTTCAGACTTTAGAAATGGTTGATGTGAATGGCGGAAGCGTCTGAGAATACCGTTTGTAGTCTCCTTGGGCCACATACACGCCTCAGTTACAGCAAGGGCAGGTGGGAGCAGATGGCCTGACTGTTTATCCCTTCTCTTGGGCTTGTCAATAACGGGGCGTACCTGCGAGGGCTGGGAAGGGTAAACTGAGGTAACCCGAACGAAACACTCGGCCTTGAAGCCTGAGGTAAGAGCTGTTTGTCCACCTGTGCGTTTTAATTCCGACAGACACAGAGTTCGAAGCTATGGAAACAACTATCATTTTTCATTTTCAGAGAGTTTATCCATTTGTACCACATACGTGAATACATTTGTTTGATTAATTTGCAAAGTTGGATATGAGAATTACGGGGAACTATCTATCATCAATCGACGTGTAGGAGTGACGCGATAAATGGTGCCCGGGGAAGTGATAAAGTAGAGGACACAAGTTTTCACTGCCGATTTCCACCGAATTCCACGCGTAACTTCCACCGTTAGGGCAGAAAAATATGGGAACGGTTATGGTCCGTGTTCGGCGTGTGGCGGCGCGGAAAATATTGCGTGTGGAAAACAAAACAGGATATGGAGTCGCTGATCCTGCTCGCTGATAATAACCGCGGGTAATTTAATTCGAAAAAAAAATATCAGATTAAATCAATGAATGGGGTGCTCTTGGTTTACGAAAAGATAGTGAATGAATGGAACAGATAAAGCAGGCATGTAGTTAATGCAATTACGGTTAAAAGCTTCACATGGTAATTAGATAGATTCATGAATGGGAAGGCCAGAGGGTGATTAACTGATTCAGAGGGACTATGTAGCCGACTGTTCTCTCGTAATCCCACCGAATATTTGTATATACTCGTGTAATGTAGGTATGTAGTTGCAGGTATGTAGTTGAGGCAAACACAACTCAAACCTTTAAAAGTAGATTAGATGCATTTATGGACGAAAAGGGAATTTGATGAACAACTCATCTTCAGGAGCTGCCTTGTGTAGACCGTCTGGCCTCTTGTAGTCTCCTCATATCCTTGTGTATCCTTGTGTAATGAAATGTCAACAGTTAGGGTGAATCTTCCCAACATTCTCTTCCGCCTTGGCCACGAGGTTTATTACTCTCCTCCTTAAACAAGACAGGCGAGTAGAGCTCATGCTACGCGGAACAACACACGCCATTCCCAGGACAATACTCCGTTAGCCAGAGTTGCGTGCTACTGTGACGTCATACTTGCGCAGGATGGATGACAAAGTGTTGCTTTTTTCGGATGAACTCAGTTAATTCAGTTTCGTGTGCCCCCCAACCCCCCAGCCCACACGTGACAGAAGTACGAAACGGTAACGATAACTTATATACTTTTCAAAGGTATCAGAGGCCCTGGAGTTCACCTTGAGCACCTAACAAAAGCTAAGTCAGACAAAAGCACATTATGGTACAAGAAGGTCAAGTTGACGCTTCAGATCCATCGCTATCCTTCAGGCGGCGGCGTCCAGTGTTACTTCGCCGCGCTCAGATTCCTGTCTTCCGCATCGTTTTCTTAGCAAACTTGTAAAGCCATCCATTCGGGACACTCAGCGAAGAGAGACGCCCAAGGCTCCCCTACAAGGCTCTAATCATCGGGACAAAGATCAGCAGCATAGCGGGTAGTCTCCTGCAGTAGAGGTGTTTCTGGTGGGGAAGGCCCTCGCGGCCACCTGGATACCGGGCCACGCCAGGAGCAACTATGAGGAGAGCGTGAGGGCCTTAGCACACCACGGCTGAATTAAAGGTGCTTGTCAGACGCCATCCACGATCAACCCCCCCACCACTACCCTTACCAGTCACCACACACGCCCTCCCCAACCACGACTGACCCCCACCACCACTACCAGCCCCCACACACGCCCTCCCCAACAACAACTTATCCCCACATCACTGCTAGCCACTGCACACGCCCTCCCCAATCAAGACTGACCCACCCCCTTTGTCACCCAAGCACCATACACTCCCTCCCCAATCAAGACTGACCCACCCCCTTTGTCAACCAAGCACCATACACTCCCTCCCCAATCAAGACTGACCCACCCCCTTTGTCAACCAAGCACCATACACTCCCTCCCCAATCAAGACTGACCCATCCCCTTTGTCAACCAAGCACCATACACTCCCTCCCCAATCAAGACTGACCCACCCCCTTCAAAACCAAGCACCACTCTCCCTCCCATCAAGTGACCCTCCCCCCCTTTGTCAAGCACACCACACACTCCCCCTAATCAAGACTGACCCATCCCCTTTGTCAACCAAGCACCACATACTCCCTCCCCAATCAAGACTGACCCAACCCTACTATTACCGTGCACCAACCATCACACACACCCTCCCCTTCCACTACTAACTCCCTCCACTGCCAGCCACCACACACGCCCTCCCAAACCCAGACTGACCCACCCATACCACTGCTAACCATCTCACACATCACCCCATCTCTCACTCCGAATGCCAATCATCATACATCCTTCCCTACCACACCCTACCCCACCACACCACCCCCACTAACAAACATAATGCACGTCCTTCCCAACCCCACACTATACCAACCCCTCCCTTCTCCCCCACCGTAATAATACCACCCCATACGGTACCATGCAAGCAGCCCCCTTCACCCTCCACACCACCACACATCACACCCACACACATGTTCCCTCTCACGTAACCACCACCACCACCACCACATACTCAGGCATAAAAATAAACATAAAAAATGGTAAACTATATCAATTGCACCCAGGATTGAAAAAAATAACGAGGCCCACTCTAAGAAACGAAAACCAACAAACGCTCTGGCCACGGATGACACTAATTTGAGGAAGAAAATTAAAGCCCAGAGTGAGGATCCTCTTGAATGCTTTACACAGCGCCTAAACAAACTTCTAATTGCTGATATACACTGATAAGAGAGAGAGAGAGAGAGAGAGAGAGAGAGAGAGAGAGAGAGAGAGAGAGAGAGAGAGAGAGAGAGAGAGAGAGAGAGAGAGAGAGAGAGAGAGAGAGAGAGAGAGAGAGAGAGAGAGAGAGAAGAAACGAAACAGCATTAGCGAGGAAAGAAAGACAAAGGAATGCAAGTTTACGTAGTTAGTGCAGGCATGATGGACAGGGGAGGACAAATTGAAGGGAAAGGCAGAAAACATGCATGCGGAGAGAAGTAGTGGAAGGGAGGAAGGAGAGGAAAGAAAGAGGTCAGAAAGGGGTGAAGGAAAAGAGTGGGGAGGGAAGGGAAGTAAAGGAGTAAGACAAGGAGGGGAAGATAGTGGTATAGGAAGAAAGGAGAAAGAAGGGAAGGAGAAAGGAAAAGTTGGAAAGATTCGTTTAGTCGGCGCAACATCATACATAAGAAAAGCAGAGAGAGATTGAGAGAAAGGAAGGAGAAAAGGAAACAAAAATTAAGGTAGGGAAGGAGTTAGACACGATGGGAGAGATATTGGTATAGCAAGAAGGAAGGAGGAGGGATGGAGGAAGGAAAAGAAGGAGGAAGAAGGCGTGAGACGGCAGAGTGAGGAAGAAAGAAAGAAACAGGGAACATGGTAAAGGACTAAGGGAAGATGGGGAAGGAGAAAGGAGAAAAGAGAAAGGAAAAGGAAAGAAGGTACAGGATGAAGGAAAGAAGAAATTTGGGGGAGAAAAAACTGAAAACTGAAACAGAATTATCCAAAGAGAAAAAAGACTAAGATAAGAAAGGAAGGGAGAAAGGGGAGGGAGGAAGAAGGGAGGACGAAGGAAAACACACAAACACACAAACACACAAACACAATCACGTGACACAGGGACAAAAGCACAGCGAGTCGAGGTTAAAATTATCACTGGCTAGCGTTCTTGGGGTGAGTCAGTGAGCCGGAAAACACACACACACACACACACACACACAAAAGACCCCCCCCCCCCCTCACACCCACCACACCCATCTCCACGCACTTCAAACTCGACTTACTCAAAACTTGCAGCAAAAGTGTCAACCTTTCTACATAACTTTCTCTCCAAGGCTTTATTCGAAAGAAGGAAGGAAGGGGCGGGATGCATATGGCAGGAAAGGGGGGAAGAAAGGAGAGGGGAAATGAGAGAGGGAGGGGGAGAGGAGGGAAGAAAAGGCATGAGGAGAGGAGGATAAGGAGAAGAGTGAAAGGGAGTGAGGAGGCAGAAAAGGGAGGAAAGAGAGGGGAAATGAGAGAGGAAAAGGCGTGTGGGGAGAGGAGAAGAAGGAAGGAAGGAGGGGGGAATAAGGAGGAGGAGAACTGTGAGGGGAAGTGAGGAGGAAGGGAAATGTCGAGAGGGGAAATTGGAGGGAAGAGGGAAGAAAATAGATCAGGAAGGAGGAAGGAGGGAAGAGGGGAAGTTAAGGAAGAGGAGGAGAAAGGGGAGAGGAGAAGAGGAGGAAAGAAAGGGAAGATACGAGAGGAGAGCGGAAATTAGAGAAAATGAGGGAAGAAAAGATAGAAGAGAGGAAGGAGGGAAGGGAGAAAGTTAAGACAGAGGAGGAGAATGGAAAGTGGAGGTAAGGAAGGAAATGGATGAGACGAGAAAATTAGAGAAAATGAGGGAAGAAAGACATGAGAAGGGGAGAGGAAGAAAGAAGAAAGGAAGGAAGGGAGGAGGAGAAGGAGGAAGAGGAGAATGGAGAGAGGAAGCTAGGAGGAAGGAAAGGGAAGAGACGAGAAGGGAGGGAAGCGGAAATTGAATGAAATGAGGGAAGAAAGAAATGAGAGAAGGAGATAAGAGGAAAGAGAAAGAAAGGGCGAAAGGAGGAGGTGGAAGGAGGGGAGTGAGGAGAAGGGGAATGAGAGAGGAAATTAGAAAAGAAAAAAAAAAGGAAAAAAAGACGAGAAGAAAAGATGAAAAAGGAAAGAAAAGGAAAGGCGAGAGGAAGATAAGAAAGAGAAGGAGGAGGAGAACAATGATAAAAAGGGAGTTATAGGAGAAAGGGAATTAGTGAGAAGGAAAATTAGAGAAAAGAAAGAAAGAAGGAAACTATAGAAGAGGAAGAAAGAAGGAAGGGAAGGGAGGAAGATAAGCAGGAGGAGAAAAATGATGAGTGGGGAGTGAGTGAGTGAGGAGGAAGGAGTGCCGTGAGAAGCAGGTAGAGGGTAAGCCTTGAGTGGCACAAGGAGATATAAGTAGCCGTGAGTGGCGCCCCATAAACCGGCGACAACTTCAACAAAAACACGCCTTGAAAATAATGACAAAAATAAACCAGTGAGAGCCTTAAAGGAGAGAGAGAGAGAGAGAGAGAGAGAGAGAGAGAGAGAGAGAGAGAGAGAGAGAGAGAGAGAGAGAGAGAGAGAGAGAGAGAGAGTGCCCTATATATGTATGTAGGAAGGAAGGATGGAAAGAAGGAAAGAAGGAGAGGAAGGAAGGAAGGAAAGAAAGAAAGAAAGAAGGAAGGAATAAATAAAGAAAAGGAAGGCAGTAAGAAGGAAAGCAGGAAGGAACGAAGGAAGGAAGAAAGGAAAGAAAAAAAGAAGGGAAGGAGGGAAAATGACAAGAGGCAAAAAACTTAACTAATGGGAGAGGAAGGGAGAGGAAGAGTGGGAAGGGAAAGGAAGGGAAGAGGTGATATTTGCACGCAGGTAAAGAAAAGAAGACGGAGAGAAAAGGAGGGAAGGAGAGGAAGAGGTCGGACAGGACAGGAGAAGGGTGACGTGGCGTGGGGTTGCGTGGAGTTAGGTGGGATGGAGAAGGGTGGGGTGGGGTGGGGTGGCATGAGGTTGGAGGGTAGTGTGGAGAGGGGTGAGGGGTCGGGAGGTTGGGAAGCCGAGTTACGTACGAGTCTGAAACGCGATCCAGTGTTACCAAGATCTTTCCCTGCAGCACCTTTAAAGCTTCCACCAGGTTCTTCAGTCACCCCCAAGCGCCCATGCTACTCCTAACTATGGTATTTCTCTGTATGGTATTCTTTCATATTAGAGGAAATCCTTCAGTCACCCTTTCAAATGACATCGGCCCATTGCGTTACGGTTATACCTACGTCACAATTGAGAGAGAGAGAGAGAGAGAGAGAGAGAGAGAGAGAGAGACGGAGGGGGTAGGCATATGTTTCTAATTAAGTAGGTACGGTAGGTAGGAAGGTAAGTAAATGGGGAGGCAGGTGATTAATTAGGTAAGTAAGTATGTCAGTAGATAGGTAGATAGACACGTAAATGGAAAGACAGACAGACAGATATAAAGATAGATGCACAGACACACAGACAGAGATAGAAAGACAAACAGATATATAGCCAGGTAGACAGGTAAACAGGTTAATAAGTACTTGGCAAAATCAAAATCCACACCCAAACAAAAGTGAAAATCCACCCAAACAACAGTCGCATTCATCCCTGCAAGTCAGCGTTTCACACCCTCGTCTGGCAAGTCATCCCGCCTCGGTCAGTCTGGGATGTCACGTCACGCTTTGCAAGTTTATTCACCCTCACATCATCGGTCTCTTGCATGTCACTGTTCCCGGCCACCTCTCGGGTCAGGGTCACTACACACACACACACACACACACACACTCTGCCCGTCATGGTGGTGGTGGTGGTGTTGGGGCTCGTTACATTTCACGGTTACACGCGTTATACAGCTGTCGGATTAAAATTTTAACTCGTGCAGAATGAATTAGCATAACAATCAGCTGACTATGATGTTGTAAGTCACTCTCTTTATAAATATGCATGTATATATATGTATGTATGTATATATGTATGTAGTATCTATCTAGCTTTCTATCTATTTATATATTTATCTTTATCTACACACTCCACTGTTGATCGTCTTTTTAACACTTTATATATATGTATGTATGTTTGTATCTATCTATCTATCTATTTATCTATGTCACACTTTCCACTGGTCATTCGTCTTTTTAACAAGGCAAATTCATCGCTATAATAACATAAGTAGCAGCACCTAACGCAGCCATAACACCCCTCCTCCTCACACACCCTCGTTTCTCCTCCTCCGGGATACCCAACACGTGCGGATCGTAAGCTCTGTAAGGTTATTCCGAGCCCCGGGGAAAACTGGGGCAAGGGAAGGGAAGGGAAGGGAAGGGAAGAGAAGAGAAGAGAAGAGAAGGGAAGGGAAGGGAAGGGAAGGGAAGAGAAGAGAAGAGAAGGGAAGGGAAGGGAAGGGAAGGGAAGGGAAGGTATAGTATGGTTAAGTAATGGGCAACAGGAAGTGAGTTTATGCGAGGGAAGAGCCCAGAGAGAGAGAGAGAGAGAGAGAGAGAGAGAGAGAGAGAGGGGGGGGGGGGGATAGGCTTCGGACGGGAGGAGGGTGAGTCACTCTAGACAAGACGTTATGAGAGAGAGAGAGAGAGAGAGAGAGAGAGAGAGAGAGAGAGAGAGAGAGAGAGAGAGAGAGAGAGAGAGAGAGAGAGAGAGAGAGAGAGAGAGAGAGAGAGAGAGAGAAACAAAATACAAAATTCTTATGATTGAAAGGCAAGGGATGGAGATAACAAATAAACGGAGAAGAGAAAAAAAGGAGGAAAGAGGAGGAGAAGGAGGAGGAGGAGGAGGAATGATAAGGGGAGACGCGGATTAGGCAAGAAAGGGGAAGTAATATGCAGGGAAACGGTGAAAAAAAAAAGGAGGGGAGAGAGACGGCAGGAAAGGGAGAGGAGAGAAGAAACAATAGGAAGGGAAGGAAAACGGAGAGAAAGAGGGAAAAAGAGGGGAGGAGAAGGGGAAACAGGAGGAGTGAACTGAATGTGTAGGGTGTCCGAGTGGGGAGAAGGGGAGAAGAGGGTGGCGAGGGGAAGGGAAGAGGGAAAGGAGGGAGGGGAGGTGACAAGGGGGCGGTAAGAGAGGTGATCCTAGTACGGCTTTAAGCAACGCCGCATTCATAGCTCACAGGTGTAGTGCGAGCGAGAGTGAGTCACAGAGAGAGAGAGAGAGAGAGAGAGAGAGAGAGAGAGAGAGAGAGAGAGAGAGAGAGAGAGAGAGAGATGAGGGGGGGACTGTCTGGTATTATTGATCGCGGCACAGTACTGGTCTGGTTACCGTACTCACTCACCTCCCAAAAGCTCCTCCTCCTCCTCCTCCTCCAGTCAGTCTCTCTCCTACTCCCTACTACGACTAACACACACACACACACACACACACACACACACACACACACACACACACAGACAGAGGGCAAGGTTTGGGAGATCGATCAGCTAATTAACGAGATACAAAGGTCCATAACATTAAAAGAGAACTCACCTCACAGTGATGATTAGGACGAGTTGACAGCTAGTTATCTCTCTCTCTCTCTCTCTCTCTCTCTCTCTCTCTCTCTCTATCGTACCACCCGCACCGTTTCGCCTCCCCCGTGAAAGTTACACACTCGCGCACCCACGCACACCCCCCGCCGTCTCGTGTTGGGGTAGGCCCGCCCGACAACCTTCCATCGTGAAGCCGCCTGCACCGCCCCTGCCCCTATCTACCACACAAAGAACCCCAGACCAGCCCCCAACACCCCAGCCCCTACCTAGTACACAAAGAACCCCCGACCAGCCCCCTCCTTGCATCACTCCAGCCCAGCCCTCCTCCTCCCCCACTAGGAAGGATGGGTTCCTCCCCAGTCTCTATACAGTCCCTAAGTTGCTCTCCTCCCCCGAAATGTTATGTAAAGTCATGTACCATTAAGCTCATTTAAGTTAAGTTTATTTAGCTCCTACTGCTGCTGCTAAGTACACACACACACACACACACACACACTTCTGCTCCCTCTCCGTGCTCTTGGCTCTCCCCCTCGACCCGCAACACAGCGATCAATATGTTGAGGAAGACACTCTTTTGATCCTCCTCTTCCCCCACATCCTCGTCCTCGTCCTCAGCCTCGAAGCGTGGAATTAGTGGAGTGGGCGGCCCGGCACTACTACATCTAAACAACCACTTCAGCACCACCTCCGCCACTCATGATCCATCCACGGTATTGACCACCCACACCATCATTGATCCACTCACTGCATCAGCCACCCACACCATCCATGCCCCACCCACTGTATCCACCACCCTTATCAGTCACCACAGCCACAACAATTGCCACTTTCAACACCACCTACTCCACTCATGATCCACCCAAACTCACCCACCCACTCCTTCGTTGATCCACCCACTACGTCAACCACCCACACCATACTATTGCACCATCCACTGTACCCACCACCGTTACCAGCCGCCACAGCCACTACCACTGCTTCCTGCCGTCACAAGTACCACCATAAACAACTCCTGGAAGACACTCGAGACACCATCTTTCATTACACGTCCAACTATCCTCTTCCCGGAACGACCATTACCCGCCATTACCCACCAACAACCACTATCAGTCACCACCGCCGCTTTCGCCAGACACCCACCACGCCCACCTCCGCCAGATCCGTCCCTGAAGCCACCACAGCAATACCAATCAGTCTGAGCCTCCAGAGCCTGGCGGTATACTCGATGACCCCAGTGACCCGGCCAGCACCTCCCGGCCCCTCGCTCCTCAGACGGCTGCCAGCGCCTCCCTCTCTTCGGCGCCGAGGCCCTAACGACGTAGACCCTCTCCTTGCGGCTGCCGATGCGTCTGGGAAGCCTAAACAGTTTTGATGGCTTGAGAGAGAGAGAGAGAGAGAGAGAGAGAGAGAGAGAGAGAGAGAGTTTGGGCTCCTGTATTCCGGAGACGGGTTGGAAATGCTCTCTTGAAGCCCTGCCGGCGAGGGTACAAGCGAGTGGGTGGAGAACAGACTCGTAATGACATTATCTGCCATTTCCCTTGTACCTTGAAGACACGAGCAACACACACACACACACACACACACACACACACACACACACACACACACACACACAGCCAGACACACACACCTGCCTCGCCCAGTCCAGCGACAGCTCACTCATTACCTGGCGCCGAGGTGGAGGTGCTGCCGGGGATCAATAGGAGAACACACACACACACACACACACACACACACACACACACACACACACACACACACTCTCTCTTTTTCCCAGCCATGCATAATGACTCGTCTTTCCTTCTTTTTTTTTTTATTCTCAATCTTTTCTGCTTTTTCTTTCTTTCCTTCAAAGGTTTTTTTTCTTTCCTCTCTTACATAACGACGTTTGGGCAAGTTTACCCACTCTTAAAGACAGACAGACAAACACTCTCTCTCTCTCTCTCTCTCTCTCTCTCTCTCTCTCTCTCTCTCTCCCCCCATCCCCCACCACCACCACGCTCACGACCACCTCCTTTCCCAAAAGTTTATGTCCTGCTTTTTTTCGAATATGGGTTTAGCAGAAGAGGAAAGGAAGAAAAGCAAAGAAAATGAAGGAGAAATGGCGAAGAGGAGGACGAGGATGAAGACGAGGAGGGCGGAGACGAGGAGGACAAGGAAGAAGAAGAAGAAGAAGAAGAAGAAGAAGAAGAAGAAGAAGAAGAAGAAGAAGAAGAAGAAGAAGAAGAAGAAGAGGAGGAGGAGGAGGAAAATGAAGAAGAAAAAGAAGAAGAAGAAGAAGAAAAAAGAAAAAGAAGAAGAAGAAAAAGAAGAAGAAGAAGAAGAAAAGTTGGTGGTGATGATGATGATGAAGCGGAGGAAAAAGAAAAGGCAATGAGATGTTGGGAGGAGAAAGAAGAGGAGAAGGAGGAGGAGGAGGAAAAAGAGGAGGTAGAAATGAAAGAGAAGAAGATGAGGAGGAGATAATTCTGAAGTGTAGATAGAAAGTGAGATTACCTAATTAAGAATATGTGAAAGAAATAAACGGGAGAAGGAACAAGGAGATAAGAATTTGACGAAGAGAGACGAGGCAGATAGGAACAAAGGAAGGAAGTATGGAGGACGAAAGAAAAAGGCAAAAGAAAAAACAAAATCAAGAGGCCTAAAGAGGAAGAGAAAACACAAGAGGACGAAAAAGACGAGAAAAAAAGAGAAACGAAAACACAGGAAAAAAGAAGGAAAGACAGAAGAACGAAGATGCAAGAAAGAAGAAGAAGAAGAGGAGGAGGGAGAAAGGATCATAAGAGAAAACACAAGAGGACGAAAAAGACGAGAAAAAGAGAAACGAAAGCACAGTAAAAAAAGGAAAGACAGAAAAACGAAGATGCAAGAAAGAGGAAGAAGAAGAGGAGGAGGAGGAGGGAGAAAGGATCATAGACAAAACTTGCACAAACACAGGGAACAGACCGTCGACTTCCCTCAGTAATGGCCTCGTTACGGCAACTCCTGAGCTCAGCGATCGCCTGCGCGTGTGCTGAGGTGGCGCTGATTTCACGTTTTCTTGCAACATTACCGACTCTTGTAACTCTTATTTAGATACCCCACCCTTCCCCCTCCCCTCACACACACACACACACACACACACACACACACACACACACACACACACGGCCTAACAGCATCAAGGAGTCCATCAACGTTTCCAATCCTCTCCTCATATCACGGGCGAATTAAACCCCATGCAAATATGAAGACGAATCAAGGAGTTCGTTCGTCTATAGGTTTTTGGTCTTTGTAGTGAGTGCGTCTGATTTTATAACCACGTGAGAGAGAGAGAGAGAGAGAGAGAGAGAGAGAGAGAGAGAGAGAGAGAGAGAGAGAGAGAGAGAGAGAGAGAGAGAGAGAGAGAGAGAGAGACTTTACATATACTTACGTTCTCATGTGGGTGATTTCGAGCCGCTGTGACAAGCCTAGTTATTACAGTCTTCCTTTCAGAGTCATCGGTGTTGCAGCTTCTCTATCATTAACCTAAAGAGACATACCAGCGCCTACTACCCCCCACCCCCTGCCTCAGCCTCTGCTCCTACTTGATATGTAAATCGAAAGCATGAAACTCACTGAACGCCTAATTATTTGAAAGACCAACCCCATCAATCACAACCAAAAGTCCGACACCCACCCACCCATCCACCCATTCCCCCTACACACACACACACACACACACACACACACACACACACACACGTATACGTCAGCCCAACATGCGGTAAGGTCACTCGCACACCGCCCCAAAACAAACACGGCTGCCCCCAGAAGGCCATCGGGGTCTGGCAGGTGATCAAGAGGACGTGAGCGACGTCGGCAAGGCCATAACCTCCCCCGCTTATAAAAGAGGAGGAGGATAACGACGAAGGAGGAGGATAAGAAGAGGAAGAAGGAGGTGGATGAGAATAAGGAGGAGGAACAAAAGAACAACAATAAGGATGACCACAGCAACATATATAACCGCAATAGCATCAAGAGAAGAGGGAAAAGAAGATGATAAAGAAGGGCGGGCATGAGGATAAAGAACTAGACGGACACGAAGGAGGAGGACGAAGGAGACGGCGGAAGAGAAACAGGAAAAGGAGGAGGAAAAAACGAACACTAACTACAACAAGCAAAACAGCAACAACAACATGGAGGAAAAGAAAGATGAGGGATGAGATGGTGTCAAGAAAAATCACCCAACATTTCACCGAAAGGAAAAGAGACGAAGATTAGCTGGAGTGACTGTGTGGCCGTGATAAGATAAGGCGCCACTGGTCCCTCTCGCGTGTCTGGGCCGCCGCGAGGACTCATCGGGGCTCAGGAAGGGACGGGAAGGGACGGGACGGGAAGGGAAGGGGAGTGAAGGAAGGAAGGGGAGAGAAGAGGAGAGAGGGTGGATGAAGCTCTCGGCGCCCCCTCGTGAACGAAAGGAATGTGCGGGAACTCTGGACGTGCTTTTCCGCCTAATATGTGAGATATATTACGTTTGGGGCTGGGGCGGCGGGCTGCTCACGTCGCGGCTCTTATCTGTTTAGTGCAGCATCCCCCCTGCAAACCCTGCCGCGATTTCCGAAAGGCATTCATGTATCTAGTAGTGTGGCTGGAGAGCTTGCGTTTTATTGCATTGAAAATTATGTCATCTTCAAGCTAACTTTCTCTCTGTGTCTGGAATGCAAATCGAAACACAAAGGAAATACGTAACGACAGAGGAGAAATAAAGTGTTGTGAAGTCCCTAGATGGCCTAATCCTAAAGGGTCATACACGGCAGCTAATGAACATCAGTCTTAGAACGTCCCTCAACAAGGTCTGACCATGGAAGACTTATTTATTTTTTTCCATAAAAAATAATATTCATTTTACTGATGGACAATACAGCGGCTGCTCACACCCTAACGTCCTTCGTCCGTCCCTTTGATGCCCGCCGTGCACGGTGCCAGTGAGCGGAGAAACCTTATAAATGACAATATTCTCGAGACGCGGCCTTGCACTCAAAACTTCCTCTCTCCCTCAAATTCTCAACATCTCTCTTAGTTATATTTTTCTTGACCCCCAAAAAATACCGGACAAAGTTATAAAAGCACACTATTAGCCCAGGATATTCTCTTTCACGCTCTACAACACAATAATAAAACAGTTACGATGCAGATTATAATGTAATTTGTGCAGGCCGAGGCTACAAGAACGCACGGCCTGTAGGAAATTATTACATAACTCCACCCCACTGTTTGTGCTTCTTCACAAGACAATGACTCAAAGATCTCGATGCAGTTTGGGAAATCCGCTTCTTTAAATGACGTAATGCTCAATCCTCTTTCGAAGGTGAAGCAACTCTTACGAATACCCTTGGATCAAACAACCACAACATAAAATGAAAGAAATATGAAAACACAATAGAATCATCACAGCCAACACGTGCAATATATATTTTTTCGCCGTAAACAAAAATGATATAGGACTGTCACCGCCGGATTTCAACTTTTCCCGTAACATTTTTTTTTCATCTTTTTTTTTTGAGTCGAATATTTCCAGAAGAGTAAAAGGAAGTTAAGTGTTTTTCGGCAGGTTAGTCCCCCCCCCCCCCCGGTTCCCCCTGTCACCTCCCCCCCGGGCCGTGTGATCCATTACTCTGATTGCATAAAGGGCACGCACCACGCTGAAGAAGAAGAAGAAGAAGAGAAACAAAAACAAGAACAAGAAGAACATGAAGAAGAAAGAAGAAGAGGAAAAGACAGAAGGAGGAGGAGGAGGAGGAGTAGGAGGAGGAGGAGGAGGAGGAGGAGGAGGAGGAGGAGGAAGAAGAGGAGGAGGAAGAGGTCAAACTTCTCTAATTACCCATGAAGATTTCCATTAACACCAGCAACTATTGTAATATAAGTAGAAATGAAGGTAGAAGCAGCAGTAATCATATATGTAATAGTAGTAGTAGTAGTAGTAGTAGTAGTAGTAGTAGAAGTAGTAGTAGTAGTCGTAGTAGCAGTAGTAGTAGCGGTAGTAGTAGTAGCAGTAGTAGTAGTAGTAGTAGTAGTAGTAGTAGTAGCAGTAGTAGTAGTAGTAGTAGTAGCAGTAGTAGTAGTAGTAGTAGTAGTAGTAGTAGTAGTAGTAGTAGTAGCAGCAATAGTGATAGAAGTGTAACGTCGATCAGGTGCGCCTCCCCTCGCTCTCTGGCCTGCGTTCCATGATCATAACCCTCCTAAGTACCTCCTGCACGAAGGTAATGCTCCTATTTCGCCTGCTACGCCTCCCTCATTCACTTCTCTTATGCCTTCTCCTCCTCATTCGCTTGCAGATCCTCCTCCTCCTCCTCCTTGTCTTCTCTTCATTTCCGTTGTTTTTTGTGTTAATTCCTTCCTCCTCCTCCTCCTCCTCCTCCTACTACTACTACTACTACTACGACCACTACTATTACTACTACTCCATTTGCTTTTACCACCTTAGCACAGATGTCATCCATTATATACTAACACAGTAACAAACAAGCAAACACACGGGAAAACTAGAAAACGGCCGGGGAAAAACACCTGCGGCATTGTGAGTCACTGAGCTGTGTGTGTGTGTGTGTGTGTGTGTGTGTGTCCTCGAGCAAGATGACCTATTATGATATCTAATTCATCTAATGTATCATAATTACCATTACATGATTCTTTACATAATTTTCTAATAAGGAAAATAACAATTCGTACCGTTAATGATTAAGTAAGAAAATAGCAGCAGTATAATTACAAAAAGTAGTAGTAGTAGTAGTAGTAGTGATAGGAGGAGGAGGAGAAGTGATGGGAAAGGGAATGATGGAGAAGGAATTAGTTAAGGCAATGGGAAGGAGGTGGTGATGATCCAGTCAGCCTGATAAAACATTCAGTTGTCCATTAAATCTTCCAGTTAGTGCTGCAGACAAAGGTCAGTCTCTGCCAGAAGGGTGAATCCGTCACTCTGCACTTTTGTTACGTCCAGCTGCCAATCATTAAATCAAGCCGATCAAGAAGTCAACGAGACCTTCAGGCATTCAATCATATAAACAACCTACATAATGCAATAGAGAGGTGTGGGAGGTGGCTCGGTAGGGGACGATGTTAAGCCTGGCAGCCCTCCGACCATCTGGGAGTCTCCTTGAGCTAGGCCATGGACGGGAGCTGCCTATAATGGGCATGTAAGCTCCCCAGCACACACACACACACACACACACACACACACAGTGACACACACACTAGGGGGTGAAAAAACGGGGTATATCTGTTGAGGCTTGCCACCACCCACTCACCGCCACCAAATACGCAGCTCCTGCTTTAGTTTATTTACACAAGTCTACCTAACCGAGTACTTTGGCCTCTCTGAGCGGTACAGAAAAGATATGGTTGATGTTTCTTACATTAATAACCTTCCTCTTAGACTAATTTATATACATCGTGTTAAGAATTAGCGTGCAATGATTCTCTCTCTCTCTCTCTCTCTCTCTCTCTCTCTCTCTCTCTCTCTCTCTCATTCACCGTTAAATCAATGATCTAAGCCAGGAAAACTAGAACGAATACACGAAAACAAAAGCAACCCGTCTTGAAGTGCGATGAATGCGAACAACGGCTTGTCACTCCACACTGCAATGCGGACAAGACCATCGGACATAAGAGAGCGAGTAAAGAATTTTTTCTTTTTTACAGTCAAGGCCAAACGCTACCTGTATGAGTTTCCTTCCCGTGAACAGTTTGCTTTTCATCACACCTAGGTCTAAAGCCGATGATTGGTAAACGATTGTATTAGAGTGAGGAGGATGAGCTACGATTGTTGATAACGATCCCCCAAATAAGCTGTTCCTTTATTCCCTTCAGGCCCTTTTAACCTGCCCATACACAGCAGACAACTCCAGTCCTGCGATCAGTACCCACACCAGGTAAACGTCAGCCAGGTTATTGCTGGACCATGCATGTTACACCGTACAATGGAGAGACTCCCAAAAAAGGGAAACACCAGCGAAAATCGATCGTGGTCGTTCACCTATCGATGGATGAGACCACCAGGATGCGATGCGGGTTAGGTTGCCGCTTAGCCGGGACAGGCAGATCCTCTCACCAGCACTGTAAACAGGACAACAGATTAAGGGTTTCCCCCTCATGGCAAGACAAGGTTTCATGAAATCCAACCCCAGCCCCTTGTCGCGCCTCGCCGCCCTGCAGCCCCCGCCAGACACGCGGTTCCAGGGAGGGGCTTCACGCCTGGCCGCGGGACTTGTCAGCTGGCCGTCCATCGATCGATTCAAGTTCATTCGTTCGCAATGGTAAAGCCCCGTAGGTTTGTTTATCCATCCCGACTTCCGTCTGTGTACAGAATGTTGTCTTATTGATTACGCCTCGCCAGGGAAACGTAACAGTGACTCGCGCCTGTGCGCTCCCCCCCGGCCCGGTGCTCGTGCTGGCCGGACACCTGCCACCATAAGGTCAAAGCCATCGTTCAGACGGTGTCCCTGGCTGTCAATGGGAGAGGCTGGGTTTAAGGTACCAGCCGTGCCCGGTTCCCGCGCTACCTAGCAGACGATACGCCGAGCGCGTCGTCTGCTAGCCAAAGCCCGACTAAAAATAAACCACCCGCCACTGCCTGTTTTGCTAAAATAACGTTCACCCGCAATCCCCCCACTTGTCCCACGCTCCTTTACCGAAAAACGTTAAAGTATTAGGGTTTCTGTGCTTGCCATTCACTCGTCGTTCTGGCGACACGTTCTCCCCACCACCTCCGCAGAGCGTGTTTCAGACCGATCTGACGTTTCTCTCCCATTTATCGACCTCGCCCACACGGAATTCTCAACACAAACGTCACCACTGGGCACCATATCTTGAGTACACGCAACACATACAATATCTCCTAACACTGCCAATGCGAATTATCCTCTGGAAGTTGGTCTCCTTACCTTCATATTTCAGAGGGGACGAGATCCAGCTACAACCCCACCACTGACTAGCTACCACTGCAGGCCTCGGCGAGAGCACCCTGCCGGCTGCCTCCGCAACCCGCCCCGCGCGCCACATACGAACACGCGCACGCCCTGTTCTTTGCCCATTTTCTTTCTCCTTCTTCTCGTTCTTTTCTTGTTCTTCTTGTTCTTGTTCTTGTTCTTTTTGTTCTGCTTCTTCTTCTTTTTCCTCTTTGTCTACTTCAGCGTCTTCTTCTTCGACTTGCTCTTGTTTTTCATCTTTTCATTTTCTTCTACTTCTTTTTCTTCTTTTTTTTCTTTTTCTTTCTTCTTTTTCTTATTTTTTTCCTAAACCCTTGACGTTTTGTATCGCTTCTTAGATCTTTACTCCTTTGTCTACCTTCCTTTGTATCCTTTACTTATTTTTCTCAAAGATAATGAAGATAATTGACAAAAGGAGAAGCCTTGGAGGAAAGAAAGCGTAGGAGGGGGAAAGGAAAATGATAAAAAGACTTGGAGGAAAGAAAGCGCAGGAAGGGGAGAAGAAAAGGAGAAGACTTGGAGGAAAGAAAGCGTAGGAGGGGGAGAGGAAAATGAGAAGAAGACTTGAAGGAAAGAAAGTGTAGGAGGGGGAGAAGAACGTGTGATACCATTCGTAGGTACTGACCAAAGCAAGTTTTAGCTTCTCTTCATCTGTATACCTCTGGCATTTAATATCATAAATTTGCTGATAGGCCACACCATACCAAGTTTACTTATTGACACTCGAGATAACCATCGCTTCTTGGTAACACGGTAGACGATGAAGAGAATGGGTGGGTTCAAGTAGCAGGACTGTATACATTTCTTTATCGCTGTATTCATGTTAATGTTATATTTCTATATCGAATAGGTTAAAAGAACTGGAAATAAAGGTCCACAGCTAAAAATATAATCAGAGACGACTGCGAAGTAAAGGAGAGAAAGGAAAGCGAAGTAAAGAGAAGAGAAAAAGAGGGAGAAAGAAAGAAAGAAACGGAAAGAAAGAAAAGTGACTTACTGGGTCAATGTGGGTGTAGGAGCGACAAAAAGTAAAATGAAAGGACGAGACACGTTGAAAGGAAGTAGGAGAGTGGGAAAAAAAGTAAGGATTGCAAGAGTGAGGTCCGGAGGGGAAATGGGCAGGATGATGACTGGGGACGAAAAAAAAAAAGGAGGGGGAAGGAAAAGAAGACAAATATAGGCGATTCTCATGACAAATGACTCGCGATGAGACAAGCAAGGCAATCTTAGAACAGGGAGAAAAAGTGTGTGTGTGTGTGTGTGTGTGTGTGTGTGTGTGTGTGTGTGTGTGTGTGTGTGTGTGTGTGTGTGTGTGTGTGTGTGTGTGTGTGTGTGTGTGTGTGTGTGTGTGTGTGTTTGGGAGAGCATGTGAAGAGAAACTCATAAAAAGAGTAGGCATACCAACCAAAAAACGATCATGATAAATATCGAAACGAAAAACTTAAGCCCACAAAGTATGAAGGAGAGAGATAAAAAAGAATGGTTTGTACGATAATCACAGTCAGTATGAACGACCTACAAGAAGAAAATAAGAAAACCACCATAACAACCTGTACTGTACAGAAGGAATTTTACGACATTGATGGTTAGCAAAGGCATTCGAAGATTGACTTTGTTAACGTTGGCCTCGAGAACCTTATTAGGAAGGGCAGGGGAGAGGAGACATGCCGGACACGGGAAGGATATAAATAAAAATTATGATTATACTCAAGTGAGGAAAGTAGAGATAGAGAAGGACGGGAAAGAAGAAAAAAAGAAGAGTAAGAGAGAGAGAGAGAGAGAGAGAGAGAGAGAGAGAGAGAGAGAGAGAGAGAGAGAGAGAGAGAGAGAGAGAACCAGAAAATACCAACCAATACAAAAACACCAGAAGGAAAAAAATAAATAAATACAAGGAGACAAAAATACATCATCGAGAAATATAAAAGAAAAACATCAGATCGTCAGGAAAATTAAAAAAAAAAAAAAAACATTACATCTGTCTGTCGAAAGATATCATTTACCATCAACACTTGACATACTTTTTCAGGTGATAATTGTTTCACTTGAAACCTTATTACACACCATGGAAGAAAAAAGAAAGATAAATTGATAGAAGGAGAAGAAGACTTGGAGGTAAGAAAGCGTAGGAGGGAGAGAGGAAAATGTGAAGACTTGGAGGAGAGAAAGCGTAGGAAGGGGAGAGGAAAAGGAGAAGACTTGGAGGAGAGAAGGCGTAGGAGGGAGAGAGGAAAATGAGAAGGAGACTTGGAGGAAAGAAAGCGTAGGAAGGGGGAGAGGAAAATGAGAAGACTTGGAGGAGAGAAAGCGTAGGAAGGGGGAGAGGAAAAGAAGAAGACTTGGAGGAGAGAAAGCGTAGGAAGGGGGAGAGGAAAAGAAGAAGACTTGGAGGAGAGAAAGCGTAGGAGGGGGAGAGGAGAAGGAGAAGAAGACTTGGAGGAGAGAAAGCGTAGGAAGGGGGAGAGGAAAAGAAGAAGACTTGGAGGAGAGAAAGCGTAGGAAGGGGGAGAGGAAAAGAAGAAGACTTGGAGGAGAGAAAGCGTAGGAGGGGGAGAGGAGAAGGAGAAGAAGACTTGGAGGAGAGAAAGCGTAGGAAGGGGGAGAGGAAAAGAAGAAGACTTGGAGGAGAGAAAGCGTAGGAAGGGGGAGAGGAAAAGAAGAAGACTTGGAGGAGAGAAAGCGTAGGAGGGGGAGAGGAGAAGGAGAAGAAGACTTGGAGGAGAGAAAGCATAAGAGGGGGAGAGGAGAAGGAGAAGGAGACTTGGAGGAGAGAAAACGTAGGAGGGAGAGAGGAAAATCTGGAAGTATAAACTCTAGGGGAATAACAACAATATTTGGATATGATTATGTCGAGAAAATGGAGAAAAAGAGCGGAGGATGGGGAGGAGGAGGAGGAGGAGGAGGAGAGGGTATAGGAGGGGGAGATAATGAGGAAGATGAAGAAGGAGAAGAAAGAAAAAAGAGGAGGAGAAGCAGGAGGAGGAGGAGCAATAGGAGGAAGAGGAGGAGGAGGAGTGGAGGAGGAGGAGATAATGAAAAGAGGGAGAGGAAGAAAGGAAAAAGAGAAGGAGGAGGAGGAGGAGGAGGAGATAATAAGGATAATGAAAAAAGAAGGAAAGAAGAAAAACGATAAAGAGAAGAAGGAGAAGGAGGAGGAGGAAGGTTATAGTGTGGGAGGGTTATGCGAGCTGGAGGGATGTCGTAGAAATGATGCAAGGAGGATGGATGATAGGAGTGGAGGCGGGGAGGGAGGCAGCAAGTGTTGGCAACCCCCCTTCATCGTACAGGCAAGTCAAGTCTTCCGGGGAGCTCTCTCTGGTCACGTCACAACCCAACACCACCTTGTCTGTGCCAGCGACCCAGCGGCCTGCCAACCTTTATTACTCTCTCTCTCTTCCTCCTCCTCCTCCTCCTCCTCCTCCTCCTCTTCTTCCTCCTTCTCCTCCTCCTCTTCTTCAGGGATGCTTCGTCTTAACTTTTTATTCCCCTCCTTTTATCTCTAAGTGTGTACAGTGCGGGTCGCCTAATCTAGTTTCAGGATAATTTAGTGTTGTGTGTGTGTGTGTGTGTGTGTGTGTGTGTGTGCTAACTACGCCATTTAGTGTTGAGGAGAACCATTGCCCATTAAGATGACCATTGTATTTTTTTTTTTTACACAAACATCTCTCATAATTATCTCTTCGATCAGGCAAAGCTCCACTAGGAAATACTTAGCACACACACACACACACACCACAAGGGTAACACAGATAACTTAACCTTCGCCTGTCACTCGTCCATCCTTTCGGGCAGAAGTAGAGCGTGGGGCGACCAGGAGCCAAGACATTAAAGCAAAGCCGTCCCTCGGTCATGACACTCCTCGGGAAACACTAAAACATGGCTGAGCGACGAGAGCCCGGCACTGTATCAGCACCAAACACACACACAAGCTCGCTACCGCCCCAGCTGTACCTACAACCTAAATTCCGGTGTAAGTAACAACAAGAACAAGCAGGGCAAGAGGACCACCTGCCAAATACCAGAGGGGTGTCCCAGATGATCGGGTATTCGCCATCGTCATCACAGGAGCGCGTTTCAACACCCGGCGAAGGACGCGGCCCAGACTTGTGATAGACGAAGACAAGCCGACACTTGACCAGAGAATAAACACCTACGCCTCCATACAGATCACCCTCATTACTTATTCTCGATCTCTCTCTCTTGCTTTTCTTCCTTTTTTAGTAGCTTAGTTGCATGAAAGGAAGTATTGTGGTGTTTTGTTTTGTATTTGAGAGAGAAACGTGAGCAGTGATACGACTCCACTCTGTCTGGCATCGTATAATCATTGTGCTACTCTGCTTACAAAAGGAAATTTATCTGTTGACAAGGAGACTTCTAAATGTGTATGTAGGTTTAAATTTTCACTCATTTGTTGTTTTCGGAATAGATTATCATTATTATTATTATTATTATTATTATTATTATTATTATTATTATTATTATTATTATTATTATTATTATTATTATTATTATTATTGTTAATGTTTTTTTGTGTTGTTGTCGTTGTTGTTATCATTAACATAATTATCATCATTATCATTATTATGTAATAATTCCGTCGGAGCTTTGCTGAGGGAAGGGATAAACTCACAAACAGACGAACATAAAAGAAAAAAGAAACATTAAAGAAAGAAAAAGAAAGGAGAGGAAAACGCGCCGCCTGTCCTGAGTGTGTCATAAAAACTTCGTCAAGAGCGTGGCTGCCCAAATCTCTCATCATCGGCCCCCTTCCTAGGCTAATGGCTAACCCCGAACCTCATTACCTTTAAAATTACATTATCATTAATTAATTACCCTCAAAACACCACAGTCGGTGTAATCAATCATATTTACTTAAGGCAAGCAATTAGAGCAAAATAAAAGCAAAAACAATGGGCATGGCAGGATAAAAAGCAACTGCCACCTCCTAATAGCCCTACCAGCAGAACTCTGAGGCAGCACTTAATGCATCACCCCTGCCAACGCTTTCTATCAGAGGCAACACTGGAGAGCAGACAAATAGTGCGCCTTGAATGCATCCTCGCACTACACGGCCTTCTTTGCAGAGTTTAAAGGAAGTGTCATAGATTTACGTAGCGCCCGGCATTATCAGTGTGATCTATAACATTTTAGGCAGTATAGTGATGAGTGTAATCTCTCCCACCCCTCCTCCCCGAGCCCTATCCTTGATTCTAATGGGATGCAAATAGAAAATAAATAGAAAGAATAATAATAACACACACACACACACACACACACACACACACACACACACACACACACACACACACACACAGCCGTACCCATAAATCCGTATAATCTAATGAACTCAAAAATACTGCTTCCAGGAATTAACGAGCCGGCGATCATGCGTCCAGCACGTGATCAGATCTTAAGAAAATGACAGGCACACAAATCAACAGAGGATAATTATTTGTGTTTGCGGCCAAAGCACGGTGAATGGACGCACACACAAAAAATCATATATATCTAGGACGAATCACGAGAACTATTGATCACTTAAGTACAATATAATCGCCGTGCACTTGAATTCTATTATATATACTCACTCTGTTATATTTTCCAAGTTTGACAACAGAATAATAGGAACTAAGAAGATTCAGTCGATGCATTCCAGTAATAAACTACACTTGTTTTACTGGCAAATACTTTTTATCTTTGAATACTTTGTAGGTAACATCTTTTATCCTTTAAACTCCTACGCACCGGAAACTGACTATGCTCATCCTCTCCCTTGTTATTAGCGCATAGGTAAATCCTCCTGAATTGTCTCAATTACACTGTCAACCACTGCTTTCCTATTGTGAGAATTATACAAACATTCTACTTATACCAAAACAGCAAGTGGGGGTGACTACTTACCACTTCATGCTGGCCGAGGGGTGGTCGCTTCCCGCCAGGTCAAGGCGACCGGCGGGAGCTCCTTTCTTCGTTTTCGTCGTCACTTCTTGTGTCACCGATAGGCGTAGGTGGGAAAAACACTTCTCCACCTGCTGCACTGACTCTGTTAGTTTTTCCTTGTCAGGGAAAGATACAGTGTTGACCTCTCTTGCACTACACGATGTCAAATATCTACTAGACTTCTCTAGGACATACATCTAGAGATGTCCAGAGGCTTGATACGGGTCACTTGTTTCCTTTATTTCTTTCCACGAAACAAAAAAATATTCACTTCACGAAGGGATTTTTAACCGCCGCGGACGAAGTGAGTGTTGCGTGCGAAAGACAGCGTCTGTCATATCCTGAGACACTGAACAAGCGGAGCCGCTGAAATCTTCTGTCAGTCTACCAATTAAGTGTAGCAGTGTGTTGAGTGCTTGGGTGAGAGAGGCGTGGCACTGTGTGCGAGGGCAGGTTGGCACAGCACGGGAGGGTCTGGTGTGTTGCAGCGTGGTGGGCGCGTGAGTGGGTCAGGCGTGGCCGAGTGTGCGAGGGCAGGTTGGCACAGTACAGTATGGCCCGGTAGTCTGCCTTCCCACCATTATATTGAAGTGAGTGCCAGACAGCCGTGGCACCCTGGCGCAGGCGCAGAACACTGACTGCCCTGACCTGCCTGCCACATGTCACTGGGCACCAAGACGACACTCTCAGGGAGGCCACAGAAGAGCGTCGTCGATTGACAGCGCTTTACCCAGGTCGGCCTCGAGTCACGCAGACTTCCACGATAAGCCAGCGATGCCCAAGGGAAGGGGATAAGATAGAGGGGCATGAGACGGCCGCTACCAAGAACACAACAAGGTGAAGCGCTTTTGTCCATGCATCAATACTCGACGACCGGTCTATTTACATTACTTTGGTGTTATCCACTTAAGAAATCCCAAGAATATTGTTTCACGCAGAGGCGACTCGATTAACAGCATGGCACTTTAACCTACACTTAGGAAGCGGAAGTACAGTGAAGTGGCCTTGACCTAAATTTCAGTACACATTCCTATAGAGAAGAACTAAAGGAGCACAAGATTATAAACTATTGAATGTTGTGAGAGGAATACCTGTATGAAGATGAAGAGGTATATAGAGGGAATTGCGAGTGTGAGGAAGCGGTGTGGATAGAATAGGGTGGGAGTGAAGACGGATGGGCAGCGTCCTTTCATCCGTGCCCCCTGTCCACCCAGCTGTGAATGGGTACCGGGTGTCAGTCGGGGATTGGTTCTCTCTTCCCGTGTGTGTGTGTGTGGGGGGGGGGGGGGGGAGGTGAGGCTCAAGCTGTACCTAAATATCCGTCATTATACAGCTCCAAGTTCTTTCGAGGAGGTTCAGGCTGGCGATCGTGAGTCCAGCACGTGCTCAGACTATGGTAAATGACACACACACACACACACACACACACACACACACACACACACACTTATCCCTCGCTACTATACATTAAGCTGGGAATTTCAAGTCGCAGCTCTTACTAATCGAACGTCTCCCGAGTCATGTGTTTGCAGTCTTTGCCGTTTTCCCACTCAAATCCGTCCTCTCTGCCTGGAGTAAGCAACACATGTGAGCAGAAAGGAGAGAGAGGTGGTTAAGCAGTGTAGAGTGAAAGGGTTATTCCCCTCATCTACTCCCCTCTCTCAAATGTTTATCTTCAGTCTCTAATAGTCCACCAGTGCTATGCTGCTTCTCTGGGTAGGTATCTTTCATCATGGTTTTAATGATTACTGCTCTCTTGAAATACGTGGATCTCCTTATCATCCCCCCTCACCCCTCCACACCTCCTGCCCTACACAAGACTTTCTACTCAAACTCATCCCTATGCTGTCCTTTTTACGGTAAAGAAAGCATATCAAGGGCATATATCAACAAAAACAAAAGAGACCACTAGCACTGTTCATATATAAGAGAGTAGAGTGGCCAAAAGAGAGGTCAATTTCGGATGGAGAGGTGTGTTGATACTTAGCGTTAGTGTGAGAGGAAACCAGTATCAAGACTCCTCCATGCTCAGACACTTTTGCGAGAGAGGGAATCAGTCTCAGCTTTCTTTCATCCGTCTTACTACCAAACCGTGAGCCATTTTTGCTTCTACTACTGTTTTCCATCTTCCTCAAAGCAAAATGAGGTTACGTTTAGAACTATCGTATTTCTAGTTTTTTTTGTTTTATCATATCTCTCTCTCTCTCTCTCTCTCTCTCTCTCTCTCTCTCTCTCTCTCTCTCTCTCTCTCTCTCTCTCTCTCTCTCTCTCTCTCTCTCTCTCTCTCTCCCCTGTTCTATATTTCGTTCTTCTTGTTCTTGTTCATGTTCTTGCATTTGGCTTGATCCCCTTTGCTGTACCCCCTCCCCCCCTTACTCCACCAAGACACAAGCATGCAGCCTCAGATATACATATGCAGAAGGTCGCAAGCACACACACACACACACACACACACACACACACACACACACACACACACACACACACACACACACAAAGTTCACCAAAAAAAAACTATACTTCTAAGACTAACACTGCAGCTGAGAGAGAGTGGATTTAGGGGGAGGGGGGGGGGAGGCAGGGCAGAGAGAGAGAGAGAGAGAGAGAGAGAGAGAGAGAGAGAGAGAGAGAGAGAGAGAAGATAAAAAAAACAAAAACACTTTCTTTCTGTTCTGTATTTCCATCTATTTCACGATTAATGTTTCCATAAAGCCTTAAAATCCCTGTCCCCTTATGATTCAGTAGCTGAAGGAACATATTGTTAAATCTTCTAGTATTTTACACAAAGGCTATATTTCAAGAGGATCCATAAAAGTTGTAAGATGACTAATATAATAAGACAGAGTAAGAGGCTTGCACATGCTGACCTCAAAAAATGAACCAACAAGCAAAAACAGATCCCAATTTCAAGTTAAAATATCGAGTGGAAAGATGACGTTAGAACCATCGTCGGAGCAGAATGGAGTACACAATGTTAACGAGGTTGAGGACGTTGGGAAAGGCCTTTGTCATGCAGTGGCCTAATAATGGCTGACGATAAACACAACTACTGCCCGACATTTATTCTGAGAGCCTGCAACGCTTTCAGGCATTACCCAAACAGACTTCCATGGTATAAATGCTAGTGTTGACAAAGCGGTCACTGAATGTGGGGTATGTGATCTTTAAAGTTTGGATACGCAGTGAAAGGGTAAAACATTGAAGCACTTGATTCGACAAAAAAAAAATCAGACAGCGGCTGATCTTTTTATTTCGAGATTCAAGAGCTTCAAAGTTTTACCCACTCATTCCACTGACCTTATTAAGAAGTATGATCAAGTGGTGCACCAAATGGGCGTGTAAACACAGGCCCTAAAAACCTCACACTATAAACAAGCCATCTGCCTCCACGCCGCGGCAGCACTCAGGCCTGACGCGCGGGACCTCAACAATATATCGTCCGGATAATGCGCCTCGGTTTGTTGTTCAGCTAACGATTGCTCTCACAATTTTGAACTGATGTCACTGTGGAATATTTCTTTACTTCAGTTATGATATATGCAAGGAAATAGAATCAACTAATATATATATATATATATATATATATATATATATATATATATATATATATATATATATATATATATATATATATATATATATATATATATATATATATATATATATATATATATATATATATATATATATATATATATATATATATATATATATATATATATATATATATATATATATATATATATATATATATATATATATATATATATATATATATATATATATATATATATATATATATATATATATATATATATATATATATATATATATATATATATATATATATATATATATATATATATATATATATATATATATATATATATATATATATATATATATAGATATATATATATATAGTAACATATTGATAACTATATATATTATATATATATATAATATTGCGATAGTTATAATTATATATATATATATATATATAATATATATTGCTGAAAGTGAAATGTGTGTACTTTATGATAGCGTACTGTTGATAGCGCAAGTGTGACAGTGATCTGTAAGGGGCTGATGTATTAACACAAAAAAAATATCTGGGTAAAATATTTAATCGTAACGCAGCTGTTTGCTGATAGTGGAGCGAGGTTGTGGCTGCCACGCTTCGTAAGTCACACAACAACCAAACAATGCAGTTGCATGATCAACCACTACACGGTTAAGTGAAAACGTGTGTCACACTTTAGAACGTGGTCTTCCATGTACCGGAGATCTTAAACAACGAAAGTTGGATATCTGCGCATAAATACTAAATAATAACAACCAGCGGGTTGTCTGTGGGGCGTATTACCACTCCTTGAGGCACCACCAGTCCTCCTTGTGACGCACTGAGGTACGGCAGCAGCAGAAAGCAGGAGTAACAGGAGCGGCGGCAACACAGCGTAGAAGACCTCAGCTCGATGATTCGCTAGATTTTTTTTTTTTTTTCATTATTTTCTATTTTTTATTTGGCGGTGAACACCTGGTAAGTTGAAGTAACTATTTTGCGTGGTGTTACATGGTGTTACCAGCGTGGAGGATATTATGGATTTAAGTCCGGAGGGCGGGAAGGGATAACCGTCTTGTGGGCTTTATGATCTTGGATATTTGGGGAGGTTGTCGTCTCCAGAGAAATGATAAACAAGGCTTTAATGACTTCAACCTCAGCTGACAGTGAAGGAAAAAATACAAATTACATGCACATTGTAAGTCTACGTAACACAATGCAATTTGAACACGCTTAAAAACACAGCAGAGTACGAGTTAATACACTACAATACAGCACAGTAGAAGCATGGTCCTTTCAAGACAATAGGGAGGTCTGCTGACGACAGAGTAGTAGGGTAATCCACTGCGGGTAGAGTACTCCAGTCCTCGGTTTGTTAATCAATCAGTGTGGGATAATAGCCCCGTCGGCCGTTGAACAGTGCAAAGCAAGGTTACAGGGCACAAAACCTCAGTGAGTGCACCATAGCTGTATGAACAGGAGCAAGGCGGGTGGTGTCCCGATAGAGACCTGAGTAGTCAGAAACTAGCTTGGAACGGGACCAATCGCTGGCGAGGTCATGTCACGAATCAACGAGGTTTGATATCGAATGACAAGGTCAGTAGGTCATGAATGAGGAAGAGGAAGAGAAGGAAGATGAAGAGAGGAAGAAGAAAATAAAGAAAAATGAAAAAGAATAATAGCAGCAAACACCACCACCTCCACCAACACCACCACCACCACCAACAACAACAACAACAACAAAGATGGACAACGATCTGGCGCCATCCACCAGGCCCCACAAGAGAGCTTACCGGCACATAAGAAATTGCGGGCTTTAGCCATTTATATATGAGAATATATTAAATGATTGACGCGGATTTTCCAGGTGACATGTTCGTAGAAGGACAGGTGACGTGTGTGTGTGTGTGTGTGTGTGTGTGTGTGTGTGTGTGTGTGTGTGTGTGTGTGTGTGTGTGTGTGTGTGTGTGTGTGTGTGTGTGTGTGTGTGTGTGTGTGTGTGTAAATAAATAGAAAAATAACTGATTGAATATATATATATATATATATATATATATATATATATATATATATATATATATATATATATATATATATATATATATATATATATATATATAAGAGTGAAAGAGAAAGGAATAAAAAGGGAAAGAGGGAAAAAAACTCGGACCTATTTATCTTGGCACACTGACTTGTCCTCGTTCCCAGGCGCGCGCGCGACCACACACACACACACACACACATACACACACACACACACACACACACACACACACACACACACACACACACACACACACACACACACACACACACACACACACACACACACACACACACACACACACACACATACACACATCACATCTCTCTCTCTCTCTCTCTCTCTCTCTCTCTCTCTCTCTCTCTCTCTCTCTCTCTCTCTCTCTCTCTCTCTCTCTCTCTCTCTCTCTCTCTCTCTCTCTCTCTCTCTCTCTCTCTCTCTCTCTCTCTGCTGCTTTGTTTCAATTTATGCAGTACACGCTAAAAACATTCAGATAAATAAGCAAAACTATTATATATGCTTGGTCTTGGTCTCAAAAGATTTTGGTCTCGGAGGGTCTGGTCTTGGTCTCTCTCTCTCTCTCTCTCTCTCTCTCTCTCTCTCTCTCTCTCTCTCTCTCTCTCTCTCTCTCTCTCTCTCTCTCTCTCTCTCTCTCTCTCTCTCTCTCTCTCTCTCTCTCTCTCTCTCTCTCTCTCTCTCTCTCTCTCTCTCTCTCTCTCTCTCTCTCTCTCTCTCTCTCTCTCTCTCTCTCTCTCTCTCTCTCTCTCTCTCTCTCTCTCTCTCTCTCTCTCTCTCTCTCTCTCTCTCTCTCTCTCTCTCTCTCTCTCTCTCTCTCTCTCTCTCTCTCTCTCTCTCTCTCTCTCTCTCTCTCTCTCTCTCTCTCTCTCTCTCTCTCTCTCTCTCTCTCTCTCTCTCTCTCTCTCTCTCTCTCTCTCTCTCTCTCTCTCTCTCTCTCTCTCTCTCTCTCTCTCACCTAAATACACAGCCAACTTCCGCACACTTGAGATCAAACGGCAAAAGTCACAGAAAACTCAGACAGACTATAAAAATCAAGTAACGGGTCTCCCTCCTCTCCCCTCCCCTTGCGCCTTCTTCAGTATACCTGGCTGCCTTCCGCCCCTCCCTCATCACCTGTGTTCACCTGTGTTGTTGCCAAGAGCACATCAACTTCCCTAATTAATGCCCAGTCCCCGCCATCGTCCTGACACCTGTTTACCATGCTCACCTGATGCCTGAGACGGCCAACCACACCTGTCACCTACCTTCTCATCATTCCCACGCTGCATTTCTTCCTCCTTCAAGCCGGGTAGAAGCTCAGTAACACGAGAGCTGCTAAGTACACTGTTGATTCATGTGTTTTATTTTTTATTTTTTATTAGTAAACAAGGAAAGACGAGCTGGAGGTGAGAAGCGGGAAGAATAGTAAACACCTCCAATAATTAACTTAGTGTTGAGGAGACAAGGGGCTAAAGTATTATGAAAGAAAGCGTAGGACAGAAGTATCCGGGATTCAACGAAATGCTAAACAGATGGAGAAAAGATAGATAAATGACGAATGTTAAAGTTGGATAGAGAAAAGTTGAGCGCACACACACACACACACACACACACACACACACACACACATCCACATAATTATAATCGTATACGTGTATTGCTTTGCCGCCCAACATTTCCCATGACACGTTATGCGGTCATGTGCAAACAATAATACATAAACTTCACAATATACAAAAGAAAGGAAGAAGTAAAGAAAGAAAGAAAAGAAGAAAGAAAGAATGAAAGAAAGACAAAGAAACAATTAAACAAATACAGTCCACACAGCTTTCCAGTGTCTTCGGTGGTGAGTGGCAGTTTAACACACGTCCAAATGCGTCTTGCAGGCCATCCAAGACTTTTCTTTAAATTAATATTTAGGTCAAATTATTTTGCTGCCAAGTACGAGTGCATCGGGTCTCGGAGCCGGCGCAGGTGTTAGTTAGGCTCATGGGCTTATGCGGAAGGGGCAATCATCTAAGAATAATACATCAAGCCTTATTGTGTTTGTGAGCCGTGTCCAACTGACTGACCTGTGGGTCGTTTGGCGTGGTGCACATGTGGGCGGGGCACGAGAGGTCTGCACTTGGACTTGACGTTTGATTATGCATATTTACAAAGATAAAATTGTTGCTAAGGGATCGATAAATACTTTCTGAGGTAAATTAAGCAATTACCAACAGAAGGAAGTCAAGCATTGGCGAAGTAGTTTGTATCTTACAATAAAGTTTTAAACAATGCTGTCTACGTATGTTGATAGCTTGGGGAGACTTCTCTGGACACCATTTTGGATATCAAGTGAGAGCAGATGAGAACGTTCTTCAAGTAATGTTGTCTCTCACTGGCCGTCACGTCACAACATTGTGGCATTTCACTTTTTTCTGTGCGTGTTGAAGTTATATAAAACAAGAATCCCATTGTATAGTAAGATCAGCCAGGAGTTCCAGACGAGCCAGTCTTACCTTCCTGACCTCTCTGTAAATATTTCTACATTTATTATACATCAAAGATTAAACCTGAGATCGGAGAGATGAGTGAGAACCCATTTCTCTAGTGAAAAACATCAAAAAAGCGTCTTTTGGCTGCATAACGGCCACTGACCACAATAAAGATTCAAGTTAAATTTCACAGCTACACATCAGCTTCTTACATAGCCAAGGCTTACTCTTTATGTCTTTTACAGAAATAGTTATGAACAATGAACGATTAGTTAAAGAAAAAAAACTCACCTCGACAAGCAGCTCTTGCGATGAGAGCAGTAGTTAGAGGGTTAAAAGCTTGCCTCCATTTTTTTGCTATTTTATAGGCAACAAATGTAGGCTACTTAGACATATCCTTATCATCATTATGCATGTCAGTACCTCCCAAAAGTAAATACATAAAAAGTTGCATTTATTGAGCTATATACCTTAAGGTGCCCATACACCATCAGTCATGTTTGCGTAATCATGACTGATGGTGTATGGCCAGCAGTAGACTAGAGGTGTGCCGATAGTATCGGTATCGGCAGCATCGACCTTTAGCTATTTGTAGTATCAATATCAGTATCGGCAAGGTGAAAATATGGCCGATATTCCGATACTTTTCTGGCTTATTTATTATGTGATTCGAATTTTTTACCATCAACTTTCAAGATGATCCAGTTATAGTTATTCGCAAATTCCCTTATTTCTAATATCAAAATACAAGTAATTACGTGCTTTTATAATCTTAAAGATATGTAATCAAAATAAAAAGTATCGGTATCAGTATCGGCAAAATATCGGCCATTTGTTAGTATCAGAGTATCGGAGTAGCGGTATCGGCTGAAAAGTGAGCATCGGTATCAGTATCGGTATCGGCTAAAATCGTGGTATCGGCATATCTCCGCTAAAGACATCCCCTCGATGGACAGAATGTCGTATCAGCGTCTTCAACGCAGTGAGTGGTTAACTTAGACCAATGGCGATGAAAATAAAGACTTGTCAAAAAATTACAGAGAAGATATTATCCTTGATCTGATAAGTTATTCCAATAAAATTTCACTAGCCTTTACCTTTCGGTGGGACTGGTGAGTTCAAAAACTGTTGAATGACTGGTGGACAAAATATTATTAGCTTCAGTAACAATCCGTAGCATGGTATATCCGCCAATATACATCTCTTCGCCTTGCTACTGCATTATTATTAAAAGAAGAAAACATATCTTGGATGTAATGTTCAAAAGCATATATATATATATATATATATAGTATATATATATATATATATATATATATATATATATATATATATATATATATATATATATATATATATATATATATATATATATATATATATATATATATATAGTATATATATATGCCTTAGCGACGGTAGGCTTTCTTCAGGGGCCTGGTGGTCAGCCCAAGCCCATCATGGCGCAAGCAATTTTTATGGTGGCGCCATTTATTCTTGGCGCATGCTGCCCCCCGGAACTCGTTCTTGATTCACTTGGACGGTTTCCTCTAGAGTCCGGGTTGATGGGTGGGCTTCAGGACAGCATGTGGATAGTCTTAGGCCACTCGGCAGTGACTGAAAAATCCCAAGTGGTAGCGGCGGATTCGAACCTGCGTCGCCCAGTACGCATTGAATGCGGGGCTTGCACGCTAACCACTCAGCCACCGCCTACCCGAATAAATAAATAAATAAATACATCTATATATATATATATATATATAGATATATATCTATATATATATATATATATATATATATATATATATATATATATATATATATATATATATATATATGCTGAGCGTCTGCTGTCCGTACCACAATAAAAACAAAACTTAAATGAACACAAGCTGTTTCCGGACACGAGGAAGGAACGACCAGTCTTGGTGGGACGAACAGCGTCACAATTCATATGGGTCAAGGTAAGTGTATCCCTAGTTGGCAACAGTTGGAAGCTATTAGGTACTTATATTATATCGTATAATTATGTAATTTCACTGTCATACAAGAATGGGTATGTCTGGAGATGTTGAGAGAAATAGCCTGATCGGAAACAACAAACAAATATGTTTCGGATATATTTTTCATAACTGCCATGATATGAAAGGACAGCACTATTGTAGGACACGCTAGAGGGTTGTTAGTGGAGGCAAAGTTCAGTGAGTGGAGCTAGGCATCATTGTGATTTCGCCTCACGTGGCAACATAAAGTTGAAAATTGATAGTGCCGCACATATCGCCAGAGAGGTCAAGCATTTAGGCGAGTATGTGCGTGTGAGACAAAGAATGAGAAAAACGGGTATATTTGGCAGGGAAAGGAATGTTGTTTTCAGTTCAAGCATATTGTGTTCAGCCTGAAGGTACACTCGGACTCTAATGGGAAGGAGCCGATACCCTCCAAATAATGAACCCTAAAATCACGACCTACAAGTAGCAGTGGGCACTCAAGGCCAAACCAAATGTGTGTGTCCGGTTGGGGGGTGGGGAGGAGTCACAGGCGTCCCTTTCCCCAGTCTCGTCCCAGTGCTCGAGTTCCATCTATAAGCAGCGCCCTGGCCCATGTCCCCAGTGTGCCAAATCCCCACATTGTGCCTGGACTCTGAGGCAGGTGCTAGGGCTCGGCGGCCCATTTTATTTCAAGGTCATGTCATAAGTAAAACTCTCTCTCTCTCTCTCTCTCTCTCTCTCTCTCTCTCTCTCTCTCTCTCAGCGTCAGCAGCCTGTATCATTCCTCTGTAGAGAACGCTAGACCTTAACCAAACCTTTCCATTCTTTTCTGTGTTGTGCCTCTAGTTTCCAGCTTTGATGCAAACGCTATACATATTTAATTCATTCGTCTAGTAAACGGACTTTATTTGGGTCTTTTTGATGTTATGTCATATTTTGTCACTTTTTTTCTCGATGTTTTTCTCTTTTTTTTTCCTGATCATACACATGCATTCTCTGTTTATTTAAATTCGTATACTCGGCAATTTAGAGGAAACTATTTATGTATTATTTCCCAAGGACTCGAATCGCAACTCACGTTTCAGTGGACTGCTTCAGGTACTACCACACAAGATCTTGCTTGATCTTGCTACCACAAACCTGGGTCCCGACATCACGAAAACCGAGAGCCACCTGCTGCCTCAACAGAGCACGGCTCGCGGGGACAACTTTGTAAATAAGTGTGAATGAATGAGGCGGCGCGCAGCCAAACTCGTAACAAACCCCTGTATGCTCGCCTGTCACCCGTGCTTGTTGGGTGTCGAGGAGTTTGAACAAGACTTAAATAATATACTCTACAAAACAATATAGATGACAAACTAATTGGTTTAATTGCCCGTGTTTTAAGTTAGCGCGCAGCAGTGAATAACTTGAATTAAAGATGTGGGTTATGAGGTGTCACTTTCACGTGCTACGGCTGAGGTTGGAAACTTCGTGGCCCACCCAGAGCGCGGCAGCACGATTGGTCGACGCAGAGGCCAGTAAGTAGGTCGGTCATCCACGAGCCACTATGCCAATACTTGCCAACTCGGGCAACAGAAAAATTTGGTGGCTGAGTGCCGTGTTCATGATTTGGGCTGCTTCATGCGCCCGATGACCACTGCACCGTGCCGGCACCACAGATATACATACCCTCATGGACAGCCCGTCGGGTCAGTGGAGTGCATATTGCCATTTTTTTTTTTTTTTTTTTTGCTTCAAATACTGAAGAAAAAAGATGCATGGGAGGAATAGGGGAGGGATCATATGTGTGTATGTGTGTGTGTGTGTGTGTGTGTGTCAGGTAGGGCCAATCAAGAGGGGGACAGTCGGTGCCTTTCATCACACGTCAGGATATAGCACGGCCAGAATAGTGCAAGAAAGGCCCAAAGTTGGCAAGAGGAAATCCCCCTTCCTCTCATTCGCCCAACACTAGTTCTGTGCCATAGCCTTCGAGCAACTGGCTGCAGCTTTTTTCTTATTTTTGTATATGACACTTAAAAGTAAAGGGTGACATAATTGAGGTCGCAAGGGTGGGATATGTACCGGCACCGCCATAGTCCCTCCCAGCCACACTAAGTGCCCTGAACTTGAAAACAGAATGTAGGTTCGACGCAAATCCTGCCCTAGATTTATAAACTGACCAGAACCACTTACAAAATACTATTGATTGTTACCATTACGGAAACACTGGCTGTATCCAGATAGAAAAGTAGAAATACAAGGAAAACAGGAGAGTGAATGAAGCAAGTGGAGCTTATGCCTGCAAATAACATCGTGCGTGCATGTGTGCGTGCATGTGCACATGGATTTCTTCTTAACTAGAGCTCATAAGACCTTAAAAGCATATTACTGGAGAGCTTTAGCAAAGGACCTAACAAGAGCAAGCGCCAAAGCTAGGCTAATGATGAAGATGATAATAATAATAATAATAATAATAATAATAATAATAATAATAATAATAATAATAATGATAATAAAAATAACTAGGTAATAATAATAAAAATTATAATAATAATGATAACAATAATAATGATGATGATAATAATAATAATAATAATATTAATAATAAAAATAATAATAATAATAATAATAATAATAATAATAATAATAATAATAGTGATAATAATGATATCATTATTGTTACTATTATTATTATTATTATTATTATTATTATCATTATTATTATTATCATCACTATTATTATATTAATATTAATAATAAATAATAATAACAATAATAATAACTAGCAGTCTTCTACCTCTTAAATTCAGCAGCCATGTTGCCTCTCTTTCTGTCTTCTATTGATATTTTCATGCTGACTGCTATTCTGAACTTGCTAACTGCATGGCTCCTCCCCTTCCGCGGCCCCGCTGCACACGACTTTGTACTCTAGCTCATCCCTATACAGCCCAAATCCCTTATGCAAGAGTTAACCAGCATCTTCATTCTTTCATCCCTTACCCTGGTAAACTCTGGAACAATCTTCCTTCGTTTATATTTCTCCCGCCTACAACTTGAACTCTTTCAAGATGAGAGTATCAAGACACCCCTCCATCCAAAATTGATCTCTCTTTTGGCCACTCCTCTAAACTCTTTTTAAAGGGGCAGTGATTAGTGGGCTTTTTTTCAATTATTGTATTTCTTAGCCCTCCCTTTACTGTAAAAAATAATAACAAAAATTTTTAATTATCAATAAACCAAAAAATAGAACCAGTCTATTGAACCCTATTCACTGCAATGCAGTTCAGTGCATTTAAATTCAGTTAAGTATACTGTTGATCAATGAAATACACGTATAAAAACCTTCATTCACACATTTAATAAACATTAAAATCAAATAAGAAAAAAGCTTGAGGGAAGTTTGGCTCAACAAAAGTAAGATTCAACTAGTTAATTCATTCACTTAGTCATCAGCAATATGTCAATCATCAATGTTTTGTAATACTGTGAAGTAAAGAAAAATAGCTACCATATGCATAAGATACCTCATATTGATATTTAATCTTCAAATTTAAATATATGGCTTAATTGGTGAAGTTCCAGTTCACATCTGATCTGAGGATCTTGCATAGAAGTGCCATTTTGATTTTTCCATGTCACAATCAACTCTGGATGGGAAAAAAAAAAAAAAAAAGCTTCTCAAAACATAATATCTAAGGAAAGGAGGAAACAAGATATCTCAATTATGTAAAACACTGCACTCCAACATGCTGATGCCAAATTTACAGTTCCATGTACCTAATCAATGAAGTCATGCTTCCAGGGTCAAAGAAAAAATAACTTACAAGAAGATAAAAATCAGCAGCAACCTCAAGTATCTTCCTTGAGCTGGAAAGACACTTAGATCTGAGAGAAGTCAGCAGTGCTAATGAGATTTAAGGTGATTGATGTTCAGAGGAGCTTTTTATTTTATTGTTTGCAGATTCCTTGGGCAGCCTTTGTAACATGTTTCTGTACCAATGAAGATATTTATGTATACTCAGCAGACAATGTTTCTTCTGCACTGGAAGAAGCAGTACCTGGATGTAATATATTTGAACCTTCAACAGACATGAATAAGTACTCTCTCAAGTACATGGTAAGTCTATAGCTGTTATTTATTTTTATTTTTTTATTAATTTGTTTGCAACTTACATCTAACCAAGTGAATTGTTAATTTTGTGGGCATAAACATCTTGGAAAATTAGTTCAGGTAGATGGCAAGAATGTTTAGGGGCATGCTCTTTTTCTCTCTAATAATTTGTACTTCACCAAACCTGTCTAAGACAGAGAGAGGATGGAAAGCACCATTCATCCATTATTAGGGATACAGAGGGAACATAAGAAAAGAATTGAAGAGCAGGAGAGAAAATTAAAAAAGGATTGATTACTCATTGTAATCAGTCAAATGGATCAGCATAAAATAATACCAGAATACTGATAAATTCTGTACATTCATAAGGTAATCCAAGAGACTTTTTTTCAGTATGTTTACATATTACTAATCTATTGAGGGCATTTTTTCTGTTGAGAAACATTGATTCTGTAGTGGGAGTTCATCTATTCATTAAACATCCCACGCAGAAGACAGGCAAAGTTTTTGTCTTAAATTAATGTCAAATTTACATAGGATACTTCTCACAAGATGCTATTCATATTTTGTGAAATCAAATAAAATCATGATCTTCATTTATAAAATGTCAGTAGCTACTCATGAAATCTTAAACTGATACTTTTTAAAAAGGCTAAAATTATTTATAGTTATTTACCTCTTATCATCAAATACCTACTAAAACCTAGCAACTTTGCATGAATTTTCTAGGGGCTATTTCCTTTCAGATCTGCAATTTTGATGCAAGATATGGATGACTGTCATATATTCTTATTACAAATAACATCCATTATAAAATATCTTTGTTACAACATTTGAAATATAATAGTTCAAAATTGCATTTCTTAAAGTCAGGTACACTTTCAATTCTCAAGAATGGCAAAGAGAATTGGTCTGTTTGTGGTGATTGTGTGTATGAGTAAAAAATGTATGTGTGTGTGTGTGTGTGTGTGTGCATTTATATTAAGTAACAATATGCAAATGTGTGAAAGGAAAAATGGAAATGAAATTTGCCATTTTAATGCTTTTTCCTATCCTTTTTGCTGTCTCCTTTTGAGTTATTTCTCCCTTTTTTGCTTCCTGTTGCTTGCTTTTCCTTGGGTCTGTTGCTCACAAGAGGATGAACCTCTGAAATGAAGAATGGTAAGTTACATGAAATAACTGATTATATATAAATCTCTATTGCATGAAAATGAGATGTCCATATATGTCATAACTTAACATGTCTTACCAAAAGCCTTTACCAAGTGGAATAATTGCTCCATTTTTTTATGATTTGGTTTAAGATTTAATTTTAGCCATTATAAAAATTATTATCTGTGATTCTATGATACATTATTAAAATATAGCTTTTACAGCATTACCCAGGAGGCAAATAATCCTTACCATCAGTTGGAGCATTTTCCAAGGAAACATCATGGGTTTTCGGCCTTTTCTTTTTAGGTGAAACATTTTCTTTGCTGTCACCCGATCTCTTGGAAGAAAGGTCTTCATTTGGTGCTCCTTCAGGGCCCCATCCTTCCTCTGGTTCCTCTATCTCAGGTGAGATGGGTAAGTAAAGGAGAGCATGGCTGTCATCATCTTCATCAGAACTACAAAATGCAGCCACAGGATCAGCACTGGTGACATCAACCTGTATGAAACATGGCCTCATTAAACATTACTATTATGAAAGAATTCCCCAAGAGGAAACTTTTAACATCCAACTCACCCACTGATAAACCTAGATTTACTTAATTATGTTCACTTGTTTTAATGACAATGAACACTTCCACACTCTTAGGGCCAGTCTTACAGTCCAGTACAGCATGTTTGTAAGCTCCCCAACCAAACACAAAACACGACGAGAATTCCTTGTATAGTGTTTTTTTTTCACATTTGTTATCTTTTTTTTATGCCCTTGAACTGATTCCTCTGCTGTAAAAAAAAAAAAAAAAAAAAACTATACAAGGAATTTTCGTCGTGTTTTGTGTTTGGTTGGGGAGCTTACAAACGTGCTGTACTGGACTGTAAGACTGGCCCTTAACCTGAACTGCAGGAATATCTAGGTTTTGCTTACACCCAAGGTGCAATAGGCAAAAAGAAATGCCATTTCATGCCTAATATAAAAAAATCTCATTATCAAAACCTCATTCCCCCCACAAAAATCTAAAGTAAAAAAATATACTCATTGTCATATCTTTATCTTGATACAAGTTATACAATAAAGCATCACTTTTGTGAACTAATAAGAGCTACCTATATTCAAGATATCGAGGTGTTTCCTGAACAGAGGGAATTGTCCTTGGTATACACGACCTGTATATGCAGATGATTCAAACACTCACAAGTTTCTATCGTCAATCACAATATCTTACAACTGAAAGTGATCAAATCATTTATGAACAACCTACACTCACAATCGGGTCTGAAATGAGTTTGTGCTTTGGTTACAGCAGCTCTGTGGTCAAACGTTGCACTCTTTAATTAGAAGTTATGTCAAGGTTACAATTCCTGGGTCACATAGCTAAGAAAATCATGCTATGCAGTTATAATAGTTAAGAATAAAAGGCCACCTAAATATCTTAAAGTCCCCTGAATTTCATTTTAAGTGATTTACCATACAACATGTTTTTTTTAGTGAGTCAAACCTAGCTTCAAATTTCAACTGGTTTACTCTCTTAAAATGATATCCAAGGCTCACCACACAAAAGCACATGTCTCACCTCCACATCCTCTTCCCTTCGCTCCTGGCTCAGCTCAACACTCTTGTCCTCATCACTTTGATCAAACTCACTCTCCCGCTCCTCATACTCAACATTCTCATCAAGCTCCTTGAAATCTGGTGCAAAAGCAGACCAATTTTCCACTTGGTTCTGAGACCAAATCGACACAACCCCTGAACTGATGGAAGCCATGATTGGTCGGACAGGATGCCACTGTGAAAAAAATTATATCTTGTGAAAATGTAAAACAGATGAGGGAATAAGATATGAAAAAATAGAAATGTTAAAACACTCCACGAAAGGCATAAAAGTGACATGAGAAAAGGAAGCACCAAGATAAACTGATGGATGTGCACAGCAGACAACACCACACTGCTTTCCCTTTGACTTCAGCTAATAGAGTAACTTCAGAAAATGAGATATGTGGACCATCATAAGAAGACAAACAATTTAGGGAACAGTAAGTGATATATGATGCATTTCTATATACACTCAAGTTGTTGCTTCATATTTACAACAGGTCCTGTAAAAACTCATTATTTCCATGTAAAATCAGAGGCTCCCATAAAAGGGCAAGTAGCCAGTCAATATTTCTGAGATCTTCAAGAAACTTTATGCAAAGGTTGGAACTTTCTGTAATACAATCTCCAATTAGCTATGCTTGTTTATATACAGAGCAAAGCATGCTGATTTCAAAGATGTTTATATCAGATGGATGATAATTGTTTAAAAATTTAACAATCTGACTAGTCAACAAGTAAGATTTGAAATTCCGAATGATGATAACTTACTACAACATCTAGCAGCATCTCTCCCTTTGTGCCATGTAAAATCTTCACTAAGTTGCCAACACTTCTCTCCCAGATGTAAAGAGAGTGTTGACGAGCTGATCCAGCACATATGTATTCCCCATCGCCTGAGAAACAACATTTCTTCCACATGGTTCTGAAAAGGCCAAATTATTATAGCCTTTAGGAGTACAAATGACTTTGAACTTATACATAAAAATAAATATAACAACAAATCAAAATACAAAATATTTTTATTTAGACATCATAATATTCAATTCAACATTTGAAGCTTGAACACTCTCATTCACAGGAAATTAAGAGGAAGATGGCAGAACCCAAGACATGAGTAGGATCCTATACTTTTCCTATAAATTGCAAATGCACACACACTTGCTTAAAACAGTGTCAACTCCTGCCCATGAGATAATCACATATGTTTTACTTACAATTATATTCTCAAGCACTTGAATTTCATTCCATTTATGAATATCCTAAACATTTCCTTTGCTTCTATCTCATTCTCCACAATCAGCACCATGTCATCAGCATAAAGTACACCACATGGAACCCCTATCTAAATTTACTAGACAGCCTCAGGTATTGTGGTTACTGGTGAAGGGCTTAAGACATACCCTTGATGCACACCCACACCAGCAGAAAACTCTTCACTCAATTCTTCACCCTACCTTGTGTGGCTGCACCTTCACACATTGCTAGGGCTACTAACTAGCCATTCTTTAACCTTAATCTCCTCATAGCTCATTTCAACACCCTACTGAGCACTGTATCAAATGCTTTCACCAGGTTTACAAAAACAAAGTGTTCTTTCTTTTGTCAATGCAGTTTTCCTGTAACAATCTAACAATGACCAGACCAAAAGTAGATTACACCTCTAATGCATTTTGGGCATATCTAACAACCAGAAATCTGGGAAGATGGGCTCAAATAATTCAAAGTATAGGAGAATAGTACTTTAATCGTATATTGGAAATCAAATTACACCCACAAATAATATATTGTGCTAGCATGTCCTATGGAAGAAGAAAAACAAAAAACTATTGTGTACCAGTGAATTACATTAACTACGTATTGCATTTTCTTTAATAATACATGACCTTGAAGCTGCTGGGAAATCAAGTTAGTTATTCCTCGGGATGGGAGATAGTTTTGATGATGACAATGATGATTGAGCTCATAAAAACACAATATTAAATGAAAACCTCAAATACAAGCAAAAATCTTACTTGTTAACCAGATCCTGAAGTTTTTGGGTGGGCTCTGGATCATCATCTTTTCCACTTTTCAGAACTTTCCGAACATCATATACCCTTATAACACGGTCAGCTGAGTTGACCAAGAAGAAACTGAAAGGAAATCATTTCATATTAGCATACAAAAATTTACAAACATTTAGTTATATGGGTGGTGCTAAGGTCAACAAACTAGAATTAAGTATGAGCTGCTTACTCTGTCCTCCGAGAAAACTCTATGCTCTTGATGGCTGCAGCACTTGATGTCCCTGGTCCAATTCTAAACGAATTCTTGATTTTCAGGTCAGGGCAAGTAAGGATAAGTAGCTTGCCCCTACTGTTCCCTGTGTAGATGCAGTCTCCACGGCGATCAAATGACGCTACAATGCTTACGTCTCCCTGTGAAAAAAAAAACTATGGTATTAGCCTTATGTGTAAATGCTGTACCTAGTCCATTCACTGGAGGTGGATCCCTAGCTCCTACCTGGAAAGGAAAGGATGCTGCTGATTGGCTATTGGCAGGCAGGGTGTCTGGTGTTTCTACTGCCAAAAACACTCATGTAGGTTAAAAAAATATTCAAATTTCTTTACTTAGTTTACCTATATACAAATTACAGAAGATAAGCAAATTTTGTTTGCCTTATTGGGTTAAGCAGTCAAAGTACTGTAATTATGACAGGATTTTCAAAACTTGATATGATAAAAAGTAAAGTAATTACAGTGAGTATATGAATCAGAAAATCTCATTTAATGTGTATACCATAATATATGCCCTAAACATGATTTTAGTTCATGCACTTGATTCACTGGACAAGTGGTCAGCACTATTAATCATGATAAACAAAAAGTAACCAAAGAAAGCTTTCTATACAAACACAAATAAATTTGGTTCTTCACCTCATCATCCATAGGAATAATTTCATGTGAGGCATCCATATGTACCAAGACTGCTGGATGTCTCATGGGACACACAAGGAACATCTTGTCATTTCTTGGGTGAAACTGCACCTGAGGAAAAGAACAAAACTTTAGTGTAATGTCCAGAGTACTGTATTATGTACGTAATAAGCTGAAAAGGAAGAAAAGGAAGAGGAGGAGGAGGAGGACTCTAGGTGCATCATATTTTTTCTACTCTGGAAAAGGCAAGCTACAATGCCCAAGGATATACAGGGATGACCAGACAACAGACCAGGGTTCATTATTTGGTGAGGTGACATAAATCTAAAATTTAAAAACTAGAACTAGATCTTAAGCAAAAACAGAAGTTTGACTTTGGGGGCTCTCACTGTTCAGTCATCATCATCATTTCATTGACACCTGCTCCTAGGAGCTCCCACCAGGGGATGGCCACGGCAGAAGAGCTTCCAACTTTCTCTATCCAGACACTTCATCCTTGCCTGCTGAAAGTTTCTCAAAGATCTTTCCCCCCTCTCCCCAACGTACTCTTGCACCCTATCCCTCCATTTCACTGGAGGTCGTCCTCTAGCATTCCCTCCCGCTATCTCACTTACATACACCCTTCTGGTCATCTTACTCTCCTCCATTTGCTCCATGTGGCCAAACCACTTTAAAGTCTGTCGCTTCACTTCTTCCACCACTCCACACTTCTTCCCTTCACCCCTGTGACACATTCCAAAATGCTCGTACACACTTTATTTACTCATTCCATTCATTCTACTCACACCATAAGCACTCCTCAAATAACTCATTTCCACTGCCTGTACTCTAGACCTCTGACTTTCATTCCAGGCCCACGTTTCACTTGCATATGTGAGGGTTGGTACTATTATTGTATTTCTCAAATCCCTCTTTACCTCCATGCTCACACTTCTGCCATTCATGATTCATCCCAAAGACCCTGCCACCCTTCTTCCTTGCAATGCCCTTTCTCTTATATCTCCCTCCATACCACCATGCTTACACATAACTGATCCAAGGTACTTAAACTCATTGACCTCCTCCATTTCTTCACCATTCAGAATTATTTTGCATTCTTTTTCACATTCAATTTCCACTCTATATGGGCATACAAAATCTAAAACCTCACTTCTACTTCGCTCACAAACCATCACATTACTTTTGCTGACATTTACTTTCAGCTTTCCCCTATTACAGACACTATCAAAAACACTGACCAAATTTTGTAGGTCACTCATTTTTTGCAATGAGCACTGTGTCATCAGCAAACAGTATCAAATTCAGTACCCATTTCCTTCCCTCATCGAACAGTCTTACTCCAACTTCTCCAACTTTGCCCTTAATTTCTCTAACACCATCCATATAAATATTGAATAACCATGGTGACATGACGTACCCTTGTCTGAAGCCCACTTTTATCTCAAAATGTTCATTTGTTTCTCCAGTAATTTTGACACATGCAGATGCATCCTCATAGAAAGACTTTATTGCACTAAGCAGTTTTCCTCCCACACCATAAATCTTTAAAACATCCCACAATGCAATCCAATCGACTCTGTCATAAGCTTTTTCCAAATCCATGAAGGCAGCATATAGTTTCTTTCCTTTTGCTAATATTTTTTCTACTACCATCCTGAAGGCAAATATCTGATCCACACATCCCCATCCCTTCCTGAAGCCTCCTTGTTCTTCACTGATTTTCTCTTCTGTAAGTCTTTGCACCCTCTCTATTATGACTTTTCCATATACCTTTCCGGGTATACTCAGGAGACTTATACCTCTATAGCTCCCACATTCCCCTCTCCTGCCCTTCCCCTTGTAAACTGGGACAATGATGGCTTTTGTCCAGTCTGCTGGCACCACCACAGCAGAAATATTGAAGTGTGGAGGAGATGTAGTTGTTAAATGGATGGTCAAGATATGTGAAGTAGCATGGGAGGGGGTCCCATGCTACTTCACATATCTTGACCATCCATTTAACAACTACATCTCCTCCACACTTCAATATTTCTGCTGTGATTCCATCAATTCCTGCTGCCTTTCCATTTTTTAATCTTTTTATTGCCTGATTTACTTCTTCATAAGTTATACTTCTGTTCAGTCAAATATATAAATGTTATATGCATTAATTAATGTTTTCCCAAGTGTTATACTACTGGTTTCCCTCTTCTCAAATTCTAGATTTATGTCATAAAATGAAAATATAAGACCAATCATTGGGTCTAACAACAGCTTTTAGTGTAATCTTATTAATTGGGTCTTGAAAATATGTCTACACTAAAAAAAAAGTATTTTCCCACAGCCTCAGATTCTTACCTTCATTACAGGTGACGGAAATCTATACTTGATATCACACTCCCCTGACAACACATCCCAGATGCACACATTGTTGTCTGTTGAAACACTCAGCAGCTTGTATCCAGCTCTTGACCAACTGGTAATAAAAATGAAAAATATTAACTGAAGAAACAACTATAAGATAACTACACAAAAGATCACACATCTTAAATCCTAAAGCTTTGCCCTTTCTTTAGTCTTTGCAGTGTCTATGAGTCATCCTTATCCTGCATTTTGCATGTAACAAAAATTGCAGGATTTATTTTTTAATGCACAACTAAATTTTGACAGCTACTTCCTTTCTGAAATTTCTTTATTAAAATATCTGACAATTAAAGTGTTTGCAGCTGCATATGAATATTTATAATGGCATCACACAACCATTAATCTTATTCTCACTAATATGTCATGTATGTTAAACACTACTTCCTTCCTGACCCTCTAACAAGTAATGATCACAATAAATTAATAAATAATTCAACAAGAACTTACAGAGTCTCACAAGTGATTCTGACCAACTCCTGACACCAACAACTAGGTACTAGGATTATAAAAATGATGTAATGAAGACTGGAAAAGCTAAACTGTGAAAATACATGAAATGAGTTCATTAATCTTCAATATGTATAGTTTACATTTAAAATTTTCACTAAAATTCATTAAAGAAATTGGTCTCTCATGTTTTTGGGACAACTCTTCACTCACCTATTTATCTGTAAATTCAATGAGCACCTGCACACCAAAATATCAATTATTCAGCAATCTATAACTATGATATCTGTGATGGGATATAATATACAGGATACATTCTGGCACACCTTGGGCACTAACCTGAGAGAACACACTGGGTGGACATGGGCACTGATGACTTTGGCAATCCCTCGAGTGAGGAAGTCCCAGATGACGATGCGACCATCATTACAACCAACAGCCAACAGTGTCCCTCGCCTATTAAATGCACACGTAACGGCCAATGAGGCACAGTCCAGAGCCCCATCAAACTCTTCTGGATAATTCTGGCCAAATGATTCTGGAAACAAAACATTAATTACTGAGTAATAGATCTTGATAGAAGAGTTTTAGTCCAAATGCTTTCCTATTGGTATAAATCAGGTACCTACCATCTTATTTCCTCTAACCAATGAGTGACATGGTTCATTATATGACCAATGACAGGAACTTTCTCATAGTTATGGCAATAAAACTTGGGTATATATATATATATATATATATATATATATATATATCTATATATATATATATATATATATATATATATATATATATATGAATGATTTGAATTAGCCTCATGGTTGACTTGGAGTTAGCAGGGTGTTCTCCCTCCCATCTTACGGATAAGGTTGGGTTGGTTTACATTAGGCTTGTTTGGATTATGTTATGCAGGAGGGCTTAGACAGCAAATTTAGCAGAAAAATCTTTAGTATCTAGAGGTCATTCACTCCACACAGTTAAAGGACTCTACAACCCAAACATAGAACATTAACAAAACCAAGCTTAACTGCAACATAGAAGGTATTAGCTAATTTGAAAACAGGGATAGCCATCATGTATAAGGTTAATTCTGACTTTATGTATTTAGTGTGGCTCTGAAACCAGTGCAGCATCTATAATTATAGTAGCTTCTGGAAAACTAAAGAAACCTAAAAATTTTGATGTATAAAGTTTGAGTGCAATCAAGAAAATGCTCTTTATTATGGAGATAGTTTTAATTTTCAAAATTCACTAAATGATTGACTTTGCAATGCCTGATGTGCACTGGCTGCCACCCTGCTCCCACCCATTATCGCTGGCCAGCGCAGTGGACCCACCCCTGCCGCTACCCCATCCCGCCCCATGCTGAGTGCTTCTGCCAGCCCACACCGCATACCGAATAAATTTAAACTAAGCTAACCTAACTTAACCTACCTAACAGGGAGCTTCGTCCCCCTCGACCCCACTAATGGGGGAACTTCGCTCCCTCGACCTCCCTTCTACTTTCTGTAAGTCATTCGTTACTGCACTGCATTCTGGGACCAAAAAAAAAAATCCATAATGTAAGTATTAATTTAGCAAGACGTAGCTACCCCTTCTTCAACGACAGCCCTAAAATACTCCTCTAAATTAAACATACCCAGCAACTCTAAATTCATGTTTCACTATGATTTCTAAAGACCAGGCTCGGATCTGTTTTGAGTGGCTGCTCCTGGATGTGTTGAGAGCACCTCCCCGGCAAAGAATGTATTATTATCCTCGCCCAGCGCCGCTCCTCTGCTGGTGGTGTTGTCACTGCACAACAACAACACTGTGCTCCCTTGGGCGTCCGGATTTTAGCTTTTGCAACGGCTCCCTATTCCTGTTTCTTCTTGTTTTCTTATTTGGTTTATTGTTTTCAGTAACAGAACTATTACAGACTTTAACTTTGTTTTCAATCAGTTGTTCAGGCTGGTTCCTCTTCTCTCTTCCCGTGTTTCCAGAAAAACATCCCGTTGCCAGGCCGGCCAAGACCAAGCGTCGTCGAGTGTAAACAAAGCGTGTCAACTTTCGAAGCCGCGGCTGAATGGTTACTTTGGTTACTTTGGTCGATTTTGCCTGTCATTTGCACAGCTGAGGTGGGCCTCCACTGATTCCAGGCGCTTCCCCTTCCCCTGCTCTCTGGATGACTTCAGGCAGGGTGTTGCGGTGGCAGCTTGGGTATTATTTAGGTTATTTATTCACTGGGCAGCTCGGCGATAAGGTTATGTCATATAGGTAATCACCAAGCAGCTCGATTTATAAGTATATGCCGTGTAGTTATTCACCGAGCGGCCCTGTAAAGTAGTCTATGAGATTAATAACCGGGCACACACACGCGCCCGAACAAGCCCACACGTGCAGGTTACGTCAGATGCACAGCTATGGGCGCATATACCCGTGTGCCCACACAAACACACACACACACACACACACATATCAGATACTGGCACAAGCTACTTGCTATTTAGTAATTAAAATTTTCCTTTATTAATTAACCCTCGCGCACTTTCACTTCATTAACGGGTATATAACCTTAGGGCCCAAATTATATTGAAATACTTATATTCATAACAGTGGTGACACTATGAGTCTCAATCTCAATCCTCAGAAGGCTTATGGTGGACCTGATGGAGTGCCTCCTATTGTCCTTAAAAACTGTGCCTCCGTGCTGTCACCCTGCCTGGTCAAACTCTTTCGCCTCTGCCTGTCAACATCTACCTTTCCTTCTTGCTGGAAGTATGCCTTCATACAGCCTGTGCCTAAGAAGAGTGACCGCTCCAATCCCTCAAACTACCGCCCTATAGCTTTACTTTCTTGTCTATCTAAAGCTTTTGAATCAATCCTTAACCGGAAGATTCAAAAGCACCTTTCCACTTCTGACCTTCTATCTGATCGCCAGTATGGGTTCCACAAGGGGCGTTCTACTGGTGATCTCCTAGCCTTCTTAACTGACTCTTGGTCATCCTCTCTTTGCCGTTTCGGTGAAACTTTTGCTATTGCGCTGGACATATCAAAAGCTTTTGATAGGGTCTGGCACAAATCTTTGCTTTCTAAACTACCCTCCTACGGTTTCTATCCTTCTCTCTGTACCTTTATCTCCAGTTTCCTTTCTGACCGTTCTATTTCTGCCGTGGTAGACGGTCACTGTTCTTCCCCTAAATCTAATAACAGTGGTGTCCCACAGGGTCCTATCTCCCACTCTTTTTCTGTTGTTCATTGATGATCTTCTTCCCAAAACGAACTGTCCTATCCATTCCTACGCCGATGATTCCACTCTGCATTACTCAACTTCTTTTAATAGAAGACCCACCCTTCAGGAACTTAACGACTCAAGGCTGGAGGCTGCAGAACGCTTAGCCTCAGACCTTACTATTATTTCCGATTGGGGCAAGAAGAACCTGGTGTCCTTCAACGCCTCAAAAACACAGTTTCTCCACCTATCCACTCGACACAATCTTCCAAACAACTATCCCCTATTCTTTGACAACACCCAGCTATCACCTTCCTCAACACTAAACATCCTCGGTCTATCCTTAACTCAAAATCTCAACTGGAAACTTCATATCTCATCTCTTACTAAATCAGCTTCCTCGAGGCTGGGCGTTCTGTACCGTCTCCGCCAGTTCTTCTCCCCTGCACAGTTGCTGTCCATATACAGGGGCCTTGTCTGCCCTCATATGGAGTATGCATCTCATGTGTGGGGGGGCTCCACTCACACAGCTCTTCTGGACAGAGTGGAGGCTAAGGCTCTTTGTCTCATCAGCTCTCCTCCTCATACTGATAGTCTTCTACCTCTTAAATTCCATGCAATGTTGCCTCTCTTTCTATCTTCTATCGATATTTCCACGCTGACTGCTCTTCTGAACTTGCTAACTGCATGCCTCCCCCCCTCCCGCGGCCCCGCTGCACTCGACTTTCTACTCATGCTCATCCCTATACTGTCCAAACCCCTTATGCAAGAGTTAACCAGCATCTTCACTCTTTCATCCCTCACGCTGGTAAACTCTGGAACAATTTTCCTTCATCTGTATTTCCTCCTGCCTACGACTTGAACTCTTTCAAGAGGAGGGTATCAGGACACCTCTCCTCCTGTATTTGATCTTCCTTTCGGCCACCTCTTTTGCTTTACTTTAGGAGCAGCGAGTAGCGGGCTTTTTTTTATTATTGTTTTCTTTTTTTGTTGCCCTTGAGCTGCCTCCTTTGTTGTAAAAAAAAAAAAAAAACTACCGTATCTGCTTGAGCATAAGTATCTTCACCCTCACCCAAATGAACTAATTAGCAGCCGTCTCACTGGTGCGACATTGACTGAAAGGCATAAACAAAGGCAGCTTCTGTCCTCTTAGTGCATCAGTCTAATGTCTCCTCTCACTTCTCTGAGATTTGAACCTTTCACATGCTTTATCACAGCCATACATCATAGTCAATAGTATTATATTGTGCAACATAGTGATGTGATATTAATTGTTTTTTACTATTTACGGGCAATAGAATATTTTTATTGCTCTAACTAAAGTAATGACATGGAAACTTGAAACGAGCAATTTAAAACAAAAATTTAAGAGATTTCCTTGATTTCTGCTTTACAATATGTGCTAAAATAAGTTTATTTATCATTAGTTTTGAGTAAAAATAATGGCAAAAATCAAATGAAAACCACATTTTTTCATTGTTTTAGGAAATGGTTTTACTTTTCCACTAATATATCATTTGGTGTTTGTATATTGGAAATTTGAAGAAAGCGTAAGAATCCTTGTAAAATTCAGCCATTATAATTGCATTGACTTTGAAAAGGTGGCTCAGAACATTTTTAGCATTGCCAGTGGGAACATGAGGTAGTAAGTTGAAAAATTGTTTATATGGACTTTATTCCACATCCATAAATAAATGGGCCTATAAATTGTTTTTTTGTAAGTTTTTGTTATGTCATTTAAAACCTCAACTAATAATAAAGTAACTGGTATATTATACATAAGAATTAGTGCAGCCTTTGTGGGTGAAAATTGACTGAGAAACAAAATATATCAGCACACGGAAAAAAGTAGGCACAGAAAAGAAAACTGATTGAAACTTATGGTGCCCAAGAGGATTAAAATGACGGCTAAGCTTATTGAATTTTTTACTATGACAATGCTGTGTGAATTTAAAATGCATGGGGGAGAGGGTGAAGACAGACTCAAAACTGTGAATAATGCACATATTGCCGTGGTACTTGGTCATGATTTGTCATTGGACATTTCATGTTATTTTCCCCAAAGTCTCAACTGTTTCAGATTTTCAACTGTCTGCCTTCTTTATATATATATATATATATATATATATATATATATATATATATATATATATATATATATATATATATATATATATATATATATATATATATATATATATATATATATCGCTTATTTCTACAAATTTCTAGGAATATTACATAGAAATCATTCAAGTTTTATACTCATCCAGGGTTAGTTTATATTTCAGCCTAAATACTGGGCACAATGTTGGAGTTTGAAAATCAGATGTTGCTGGACCTACTTCATGAAGATGGTCTTTTAATTGCTGCCAAGTAAGTCCAAATGAATTTTATTGTTAGCTTTCATACAACGACTTTCCAGTTTCCACATTAACATGATTTATAACAGAAAACATAACACTTCAACTGTGTCACCACGCATGTAGCTGTGTGATTTTTTAGACAAAAAAAAATAAATAAATAAATAAATAAATAGATAAATAAAAAAAATAGAAAAGAAACATTTGTTACTATTTGCTGTTTTTTCTCGACTAATGGCTATAATGATGTCACCTTGAGCTAAGTGGTTATACCATTATAGTTGCAAGTGTGTGATTTTACATACAGTCTTATAGCTGAATAAATGTGAATTAAATACTTTTATGTCCCTCTTCTAAAATCAGTTTTCATGGTTTGTCAAAAGTATTACAATTTTTTTTAGGTTGTTGCATGCTAAGAAATGTTCATTTTAATAATGAATGTATAACAAGATTTTTTTTCTTACAGAGGACTAGGTATTGAAAGAATCCTCATTAGTTTGATAACTACTTATAATGACCCCGGCAATTTGGTTGTTGTGATGGGAACAAATCAGCGTGAGGAAGAGTATCTGCTGGCCCAGCTAGAAGCTCAGTCTCTCACTCCTTTGCCACGATGTATTACTGCAGACTGTCCAGTTAATGAGAGGTTAGTGTATTTAACTTGCAGCGTTAGTGTATTTAACTTGCAGGCATTGGCTGAGTGGTTAGTGTGCCGGCCCCGCACTCAGCGCGTTGTCCATGATGCGATTTCGAATCCGCCGCTAACCACCTGGGATTTTTCAGTCACCGCCAAGTGGCCTAAGACTACCCACATGCTGTCCTGAAGACCACCTGTCAACCCAGACTCTAGAAGAAGCTGTGCAAGTGAAATAAAATATGAGCACCGGGGGGCAGTATGAGCCAATAATAATGGCGGCACTATAAACAATTGCCTGTGCCATGACAGGCTCGGGCCAACCATCAGGCCCCTATGTAAAAAATAATAATAATAATAACATATCTATCAATCGATTCATCTATATATGTATGTCTGTATGCATGTTTGTACCTTATTTTCTGTCAGAAAAGGTGAATGGCATATAAAATTACCCCAGAAATAGTCATCCAAACAATGAGCTGGGATAGAGGACTCAAAGAATGCCATACAAATAAATGCTACTTTTGGGGGTTTTCAGAGCACAAGTTTACCATGATGGAGGAGTGTTGTTTGTGACCACACGCATCCTTGTGATGGACCTTTTGATGGAGCGTATTCCTACAGAACTTGTTACCGGTGAGTACCATAATCCATTTCATTCTGTCTGTCCACTCGCGAACGTGGATGTGGCATCTGCGCATTGTTAGTTCGTGATTGCGTGAAGATCAACTTTATATTTTCGGTGATATATTTGAATGTTTGTGTATACAAAAAACCCTCAAGTCTTTCTGTATGAGCTGTAACTGTGCTGCTTGTATACATACACATTCAAATCTATTATTGAAAAACAAGCTTGAAAGTCTATCACAACTGTTGATTTTCACGTATTCCTGAACTAGAAATGCGCAGGTGCCACATCCATCAAAATTTCCACTTTGTTGGTGGACAGATGAAATGAAACAGACTATACATATAGCTATAGGTATCTTCAGGCAGCTGCAGGTATTTGTAGTTGATAAAGTATAGTGAGGGTAAGGCTGAAGCACACTTTGAGCCTGAGCAAGTCGCTGAATCCTGCCATGAGGTACTTTTCTTTTTTTTTTTTTTTTTTTTTTTTTTTTTTTACATTGCAGCCTATTGCGCCGGTAGGCTTCTTCCCGGTGGATCCTGATGGTCGGTCCAAGGCTTCTTTCCGGTAGGTCCTGATGGTCGGCCCAGCCCGTTCTGGCGCAGGCGAGTGTTTATAGTGGCGCCATCTTGCATTGGCTCATGCTGCCCTCCCAGAGCTCATCTTTGATCCTAGAATCTAGAGTCCGGGTTGATAGGTGGTCTTCTGGACCTGCATGGAAACTAGCTTGGAGGGATCCCTAGTGTTAGTATCATTAGGTGGGGGAGGCATTTTGGACCCTGGCATATGCCCCAATTGATGGACTGAGGTCAATTTCAAATTGCATTAGTGATCGACAGTGAAGCAAGTGAGGTTCTAGGGTCTTATGGCAAGCATCACATGTTCATGTACTTATTTTGATAACTTCAATACAAGCTTTTGATTTTTTTCTGGCACCTATGTATAAATAGGAAAAAAATCTTAGCTGATGTTTTTCCAGATTGTAAACTTTTTCTATATTAAAATTTTATATTTTCAGGAATAATTGTATGGAAGGCCCACAGGATCCTTGAGTCTTGCCAGGAAGCATTTGCATTAAGGCTCTATCGCCAGAAAAATAAGGTTTGTACACTGGTTAAAATAATGTTACTATTACTGTGCTTATTATTCTTATTCCCGTCAAACCAGTAATATTTTTTTATTACCCTATATGACACAAGAAATACTAAGTATATCATGTTTATATATGCATATTTTTGTTGTTTAGTTTACTCTGTGTTTCAGACTGGTTTTGTAAAGGCACTGAGTACCAGCCCTTTATCCTTCACAGCAGGATTCTGCCATGTAGAGAGAGTTATGCGTAACCTCTTTGTCAAAAAACTCTATCTCTGGCCTCGTTTCCATGTGGACATCAACACCTGTTTGGAGCGATTCCACGTAAGTCTTGGGCCAAATAACTTAGTGATGGCAAACTTATTGAAAGGGAGTTAAAAGGAGCTGCTTTGTACAGGCCTACCGGCCTCTTGCAGACTCCTACGTTCTTATGAGTTACGAACTTACTACCTAGAAATTTAATATTACAGGAAATAATTTTACATTCATTGCAGTAAAAAACACGAGCACTCTAATTTGTATTAGCTCCCTATTTTCTACATGTTAGCTGCAACTGAAAATCTGTTAACCATATATCCAACATCTTGTTCCATCATGGGATCTTCCCTAGAGGTGATGGTCATGGCAGACAGGTTCCTAACTTTCCTTGTTCTGGTACTCCTCAGCAAATTCAATCCATCATCTATGAAGTCTCTCTCTCCCTAAAATTCATTTACACTATTGATCCATATTCCTCACACCCTCGCCCTAAGTGATGTACTCATAAACTCTCTTTATAAACTCATCCTCCTTCATTGTTATCATATAGCCAAATCATCTCAGAGCGCCACACTTCACCCATTCAACTACTCCATAATCCACTCCTCTGCTTTTACCACCATATCAAACTTCTTATATGTACGTACTTTTGTTACTTCTCCATTCCATCCTGGCACACCACATGCACCTTTCATATAGTTCAATTCCACTGTGCATATTTGTGATTGTTGTGCTGCATTACACCATCATTTAGGTTAAGGTGGAGATCTGTTTGTTAATGAATAGTTATAAACTAATAAATTGCCAATAGGTTACTATTTTTATTGGTTTTAATGAGCTGCTTTGTATATGACTGCACTACATTGTTTGTTTACCAAGATTCTTGGCAAATACCTGACATCAATCTTACTCAGCAAGAGCTGCTCGGTAAATAGCCCCACTCTTTGTTGACACCTTATGATGGCATATGGTGGCTTTCAAGAATACTAAAGTCATTATAATTTAGTTATTAGTAGTACATACACAAAGGTGGAATTTCAAGTTATGAACACATGATAAAATTACATTGTTTTATATAGTGTCTTGAACATCTGCATTTTTTACACATTCGCATGGTTCCTGAAACCATATATTACTGTACCCATGACTATAAATGTGTGTGTCTGAAACTTCACTCCACCATCTTACCATCTCTTCACATTGCTTCCAGTAATTTATAAGATTTTTCATGTCCCTTTCACTCTCGTAGAAAATTTATAAATTCTTGCCTCATTTTTGAGATGCTTGGACATTATGCATTTTATATGCAGTAGCATTTCAACTGCATAATATTAGAATTTTACATGTATGAATGACTCCTCAAATAAAATGTACATTAAAATTTCAATAGGTTTCAGGAATATATCAATAACTATTCCATACTTTGTTATCTTAAAATGATGGCACTTGAGAAAGCTTATGAATATATCTATTGTGTATGATTTGTTTATTTGAAGCCAGAAGTTGTGGAGCTCCACCTCTCAATGACATCTGCAATGAAAGAAATTCAAATGGCAGTCCTTGACCTCATTACAGCCACTGTACAGGTAAGAAAAGTAAATAGGCTATTAGTAATTGTTTATTTTTATAACTATGCTCATGGGCATAGAAAAATGGTGGCATCAGAGTAAGGCTTGGTGTCTTATCTCCACACTCATTTATATTCTCCATCACATGGTTATAGGTTTCCTTTATATAGGTCTCTGGGGCCCCCAATTCTGTTCCCCTTCACATATCTTCATTGCAGTTTTTCCTTCATTGGTTGTAATGTACTTCTTGAAAGTGGAATACAGTCAAAGATTAATTGAATAAGCAATCAATGATGGTTGTCACTACATTGTTATTGAGTAAATACAGTTCTGGTGATTCCTTAAAAAATGGTGTAACAGGTAAATTTTGTTGATTTTTATGCTAGTAAGATTTTCCATACCTTTCTTTGCCTCATTCAGAAAGATTGTCCCACTGCTAATGATGATTACCCATATCTTTAAATATTTGCAAAAATATTGCCAGCACACGTTTCTTTTCCTTACATGTGCAGGCTGGTGGTTTGGACATGCAGTGTTGGCTCCCTTTGCATCAGTTTTTATGCTCACGCATCACGTGAATTGTCCCTCTCACGAATACTGTACATGCAACATGAAAACACACTTATGTGAAAGGAGCTTAAAATTGAAGTTTTGGGTCTTGCATTACTTTGACCACTTAGAAGATTCTTAATAGATTTAGATCTGACTGGTTTATGGCAGTGTGTACAGCTATTTTATGTGAAAATTTGTTAACTATAGCAAAATTAGAATAGCAAAAATGAAACTTCAGTAATATAAATTTAAAATTTAAACACTGAATTATAATTTGCAAGGTTTGCTTGTGTTTGTATCATAATGTGGTTGTCTGTTATGGAAATAATTGAATGAAATTGGAATGATGATAATGGGTTACTGTTACCCAATGAAAAGTGAAGTATATCAGTTTTATTGTTGTTGTTACCAATAATGCCACTGTTGCTACATGCACTCGTGTAGTTGTTTTTATCCTTCTTTTATTTTAAAACTTAGCCTTTTCATAGTTTACTAAACTTTGGGGAATGTGTTTTGTCATGTTCACATCTATGTAATGGACATATACCTTGATTATAATAACATTGACTAAAGTGATGTTATGTTTCCATTATGACCACATTTCCTTCTGTTTATGTCACAGGAACTTAAACGATCTAATAACTCGATAGATACAGAAGAATTCACTCCAGAAAATGCCATCTCCAAGTCTTTTGAGAAAATGCTTCAAGTGCAGCTGGATCCCATTTGGCACCAGTTATCTCCACGCACAAGAACACTTGTGGCTGACTTAAAAGTACTGAAAACAGTGTTGGGGTACGTAGCTGGTACATGTGATTAAATTAATTGTTGTAATAACGTTAAGTTCTTTCGAATACTGGTGTCCTTGTCCGCTTTTATCGCCTGGTTAGTGGTAGCAGTAATGGTAGTTTTTTCCTCTTTCCTACATAATTTCCATGCAGTTTTTCCATGCTGCATGGTTCTTTTTCCTTTCCTGCCAGCTTTGGCTGGAGGGATGGGGGGTGGGGAGGAGCCTTCACCTTTGCTGTCCTTCATCTTCCACCTTTGATTAGATAGTTAGTGTAGCTTGTCACAAACAGCCTCTTAAGGACCAGCAGGTCTGCTGTTGTTTGTTCTTTCTTTGTGTTCTTCCTCCTCCTCCTCCTCCTCCTCCTCCTCCTCCCTCAGGCACAGCCACTTCCCCTTCGAGAAGTGCATGTTTCCATTGACAAACACCAGCTTCTCAAAGTTATCATCAGTCAGGGATGACCTCTTGGGCCTGAGGATGTCAGAGCCCAAATACTTCAAGGAATACATATTTAAGACTCGGCGAGTTAATGTAAACTGCCTCCCATGCAGGCTGTCGGGACAGGCTTGCTGTGCAACAGACAGTTCTAAAATATTCCTGCCCACGCAGCCTGGGCAGCCTGCCACCTGAGTGCTGCGCAGACCGGCTGCGCATCAGACAGATCTAGAATAGGGTGGACAGATTTCTGGAAGTGAAATCCGAGACACTTTAATAAAAAACATTTTCCGGGACAGCTCATGAAATCTGGGACATTTCCGGGACAATTTTATTTCTGGGACGAACCCTTAAAATCTGGGACTGTCCCAGAAAATCCAGGAAGTCTGGTCACCCTAATCTATAAGTTTCTCCACACTTTCAAGAGTATTCTTGAATTTCCCGGAAATTTCATTGTTGGCGGTTTTTTAAAGTTTGAATTAGCGGACTATAATTTTGGCATTCTGCTAACTGCAAATCCTCTAATTTTTTAATTTTCCGCTAATGCTATTCTGCAATTTTTTTGTTAGTCCGCTATTAGTAAATTAACGATTAGCGGATTTAAATTGCGGAATGCCCACCTTTGTGAATTTGTAATATGTTATGAATACCTATACTGAGATCTTCTACACCAAGTTTCAGATCATTTAAACAATAAAAAAAACAAGTTTTGGAAAATTCAGTATCAGCAAACATGATGAGTGTTTTATGTAAATTTGATGATGTTTGCTGTGTCTGATTTGAGTGATTTCATTACACAATAAAATGAGTAGGGAGCCTCACAGAGCTACACCTTTGCCTTCAGTAAAAAAACAGTGCAGGTCTCAATGTTGTACTTAATTTAGAAAGTTGTTATTAAGTATATCCTATGGATACTGTTAGACCTGTTACAAATTAAGGAAGATGCTAAAATTTTGGAACTTTGACCTAAATGTGTACTGCGAGATGCTGGTGAAAACAATTTTATGGGGATCCATGATGAATTAGAAGCTAAAATCTTTGTAAAAATTTTTTTACAGATACTTGACACAGTATGATTGTGTCACTTTCTACAATCTAGTGAACTCTCTGAGGACTACAGAAAAGGCCTTGCAGAGCTCAGGATGGATGCTTCTGAGTTCTGCAGAGACACTCTTCTATTATGCTAAACTCAGAGTATTTGGAAGTGACTCAAAGAAAGGGAAAAAAGAAAATGATAATGCAAGTTCTTCAAAAAATATGAATGGTAAGATATTTTTTTTCCATTTACATGTTATAAGGAGTTTTGAAAAATGGTGACCATAGCACCAGAATAGACAAAGCACCAATTAATACCATTTTATATTCTGTGATTGCTCTTTCTGCAATTTAATTTGTGGTTATGCATATGTGTAACTTTATTTACTTTTTCAAGTAACTGGTTCACCTTTTCCTCACAGATTTCCACCTAGAAGTGAATCCAAAGTGGGTTGCATTGTCAGAGGTTCTGGATGAGATTCAACAAGAAGTGAGTGAGTCAAAGGACATGGAGAAATGTCTCGTGGTGACTCAAGATGATCGCACTTCTCTGCAGCTGAGAGAGGTTAGTACTTTGAGGACTAGAAGTTATTTACCATTTAACTGATATTATATAAAAGAAAATTATGCTTATAGATTATATTTTATATTCTTTTCAAAATATTCATTTGCAGTATTTGGTGTCTGGTTCTGAAGTAGTCCTTCAGCGTCTCTTATACCAGACACTTGGACAGAAACTGGGTCTTCGTCAGCCTGAATGCAATTTGAATACTGTAAAAACAAACAAAGGTAGCATAAACCAAAGAAATGAGAAGAGAAGCTTAAACAAAAGTGATAAGGCTCAAAAAGAACCTACAAACAAGGGAAAGAAAGCAAAAAAGTCAAAAACATCAGACAGTGGAAAAGGGAAAGATATCACTTTGACCCAAATAACTAAGCGGTACAATTTTGTTGGTCATAGTGATAGTGAAGAAGCTGGCTCTGACAAGGAAGATGATGAAGAAAGAATACTCTCAAGGAGACATTTTCTGTCCCCCCTGACACTGGTTCAGTCTCTCAAGGTAAGAAAATGCTCTTATGATGTCAGTAATTACAATTTTTGTTCTAAGTTTTGTTCCTCTTCTTATTTATTTTTTATTTGCTGTCTATGTCTGTCTCTCTCTACATGAACAAATTTATATAAACTGTGAATAATCCATCCTCCACCATTTCACCCTAACCATCAAAGTAATGCATATATAGTGTTGGCACAAAGATATGTTAAAATGTACTCAGTCCTTCATGATTATACTATTTTTTTCAGTTTCATTTGGTAATGAGTTATTTATATTTCAGTCTACCAATGACCCTTTCAAAATTACTCAGCTTTTGGAAGATGTGCAGCCAAAATACATCATCATGTATGACTCAGACCTTACATTCATTCGGCAGTTGGAGGTAAAGTTAATATATGTATGAATTTTAATGTGAAAATGATAGTTAAAATCATTCAGTATGTCTTTATACAGTACTCTTTTAATGATTTATAGATTATTTTGCTCTTGTGTTTTGTTTTGTGGCAAAATTAGAAAGGTCAAGGCTGAAAGAAAGGAAAATATGCCACCAAAGTATCTATCTATCTGTATCTGCACTGTCCTGTTCCCTCTAGTGAAATTCCTTGTAGCCTCATGAGTAAATGCATTATGTAAGAACATACAGTGTATGTATGTAGTATATACATACATAATATTTTTGTGAATTTTATATTTTATTTATGCTTATCACTTATGTTACTGAAAATGCTTGCTGGTAGTTCACGAGGTAATATGTGTACAGGAGGCAGCTTCAACTATAAATAAGGGTAACATGCCTTAACATAATGAATACATTTATAAAAAAGGGTATTTTTTTGGAGAGAAAGGTGTCATAACCTGCAAGAGATGGTAATTCTCATCCTGAGTGCTCTTAACAGACTTCAGAAGTGCATGAATGACTTTCAGTTACAGGGAAATCGATATTGGAATGCATAAACATTCCCAGACACTTCATACATGACCGTTGTATTCCCCCAACAGCTCACATATTCGGTTCCGCTTGCTTCCTTTTCTATACAATCCCTGAAAGACTTCAAAGGAGAATAAAGCATCTCTACATTATTTGTTAGCATTGAGAAAAGTTTATTGACATTATAAATCTAATATCCTATCAAAAGTAAAGATGTATTTAAATGACTATTTTAAACAAAAGAACCAATCAGCCCACAGTTGTATATATAAATCCCAAAAGGGAAATAAACATAATGCATGACTTGAACTCATTCAAGAGGAGAGTATCAAGACACCTCTCCACCCAAAAATTGACCTCTCTTTTGACATATCGTTCTTTCTGATTTTGTTCATAGCAGTGCCTGATGGGCTGGTGTGTGTGTTTGTATTTGTTTTTGTTTCTGCCTCAGGCCTTGAGCTGCCTCCCTGGCTGTAAAAAAAAAATCCTTTACTTACTCATTAATTAATATGACACCATACTTGCCTTATTTTGATGTTGTACTCAGGTGTCGAATCACTGTTTAATGAATACATTTTTTGTGCCCTTTGTATATAAAATGTTGATTAAAAATCACTTTGTGCAAATTGAATAATGTGATTAATTTCTTTCTAGGTTTGGCAGGCACGTCACGTGGATCGTGTGCGAGTGTATGTTCTTGTGTACAAGGGCACCACTGAGGAGCAAGTCTACCTCACCAATGTGAAGAGGGAGAAAGATGCTTTTGAGTATCTAATCAAAGAGAAAGCAGTAATTATTATGCAATTGCTTCATAATTATTATAAATTCAGTCACTTTTGCAGCATTAATGTATCCACCTGTTTACAACTCTGATGCCCTTTTATTCTTGGATGTCATCCTAAGAGGATGATTTTTGCTTTCTCTTCTTTGATGTCTTCTCATTGTTTCCTCCTTTTTGATACTAAAGGTGGTTAAGGTCAACCTCCAACACCTTATAATGATTATACTCATTATGTTCTACTTGCTTATTCCCTTTAATAATGATAATATCAATAATTACAGTAATAATAATAATAATAATGATAATGATAATAGTAATAATAATAATAATAATGATAATAATAATAATAATAATAATAATAATAATAATAATAATAATAATAAAAAAACATTATAGTTATGATAATAATGATAATAATAAAAGTAATAATTACATTGAATAAGTGCTCTATGGAAAAGTTTTAAGTAAAAGTTATCTTCCTCAGTCCATGGTGATTCCTGAGTACAATGATGGAAAGACTGAGGACCACCCTGACCTCATTCGTGATAGCCGGAGCGCTTCTGAAGTTGAGGCTGATGAGAAAAAGGACACACGCAAAGGAGGTCAAGCTGAAACTGAAGTAAAAATCCCTCAGAGAATCATTGTTGACTTGAGAGAGTTTAGAAGTGAACTCCCTGCTCTAGTTCACAAGAGGGGAATAGAGCTTGACCCTGTGACCATTGAGGTTTGTGGTACTAAGTACTCTTGTTTCTTCATGTCCTCTGAATGTCATATCCTATATAAAATTATGAAAGTTTTCATGTGTATGGAAAGGCATTATTTTAACCAATGAATTACATGGCTTGCAAAGTATATTGTGTTGTGATATATGAAAGTGGCAGCTAAGAGTGTTGAGTTCATCATCACTTCTGCAGTTCTTACCAATGATAAATGTAAATTATTAAAAAGTAACAAGGAGGACACTGGAGACTTAAGTAGATAGATTAGATAATGGTTCCTTAAAGTATGGATGAGAGTGTTTCAGCTTCTATGTTTACTTGCCCTTAAGACACTGTATGGTATTTCAGTGTAATCTTTTTTAGTTATTTAAATATCATTTGGATTTTAGAGATTGTATGATATTTTAATTCTGGCATTAATGAGTACCCTCTCAAAGGTTCTGTTTCCTTGCCCATGGCTAGCAGTCAGCTCAAACCCTGCTCTGGATTGGTTGGGGAGGGTCTTGCTACCCCTTCCCATAAAATATTCCCTAAAGCCAAATACACTCAAGCCTTGGTTTACGAGTTTAATTCGCTCTGGAATTTTGCTCGCACACCAAAACACTCGTAAACCAAAACAAATTTCCCCATTGAAATTTATGTAAATCCCATTAATGCATCCCATATCTCAAAAAATATTTATATTGAAATCATATTACATGTTATTTTTTTACAGAATTAAAGTAATTCTTCTTTACAATGCGGACTGAGACTAGAGCCGTCATCTGGCGGTCAAGAATTACCCTTGACCGAGCAAGAATTAACCCCAAATCTTGCAAAATTCTTCCGTTTCTTGTTCTGGCGCATCAGATTTTAAAGAATTCACCCCAATTCTTGGCAAGAATCGGGAGTTATGCGCAAGCCTCGGCAGAGCTGGGTACGGCCACTGTCTTGCTGGCTGCACCTCAATAGGCCTATGGCGATGACTATTACCTAAGCTTCCTATGTCACCGCTCGTAAACCAAGGCATGTTTTGTAGATTTTTTTTGCTCCTACATCAAAACACTCGTAAACTAAAGCACTCGTAAACTGAGGTTTGACTGTACAAAGCAAAAGGCAGAGGCCAAGGTTGAGGCTCAGGTCACAGCCCTGATCCAGTCTTGCTGGGAGTCCTAACCCCTCAGTGGGCTTCCTCGATGCATTACTATCAGGGGAGCCAGCCTCAAATGCTAAGTGCAGGGAAAAGTCTCCCAGCAGCACCAGATCTGAGTCATGTCTACCTCACTAAATCCATATCAGGAATTGGGCTGACTGCTAGCCATGGACAGGAACACAGAACCAATTAGAGGATAGAATTCCTTGGCCACCCAATAGACAAAGTGTTGAATATATTATTTTCATGGAGTTTACATTAAAAGTTTGCATTCCTTCCAGGTGGGAGACTATATTTTATCCCCAGACATCTGTGTTGAGAGAAAAAGCCTCAGTGACTTGATAGGGTCTCTGAATTCTGGGCGCCTTTACAACCAAGCACAGTCCATGACCCGTTACTACAAGCGTCCTATCCTACTCATTGAATTCGATCAAAACAAGCCTTTCCATCTGCAGGTAAATCATTGAATATTAGATTTAAACAGTATCCTTAAAGGTATAAAATATATAAAACTAGGAATTATACATCTGCTGATGTTCTGTTTATAACATTTTTTTATTCACAATGATATAAAGACAATGAAGTAAAGAGACTGCTAGAGGCAAGTAGATCTCCTAAGGGTAACTCCTGGAGATCTATTATCAATTTCCAATCGTATTCACAGCCTATTTTACCATTTTTACTAATCATGTGACTGTTATATCCACTCCACCCATCCCCCACCCTACTTGCTAATCAATAATTTCCTCTGTCACTTATTGTCTGCTAAGCATTAATTATGCCAGTATTACAGTTTGATATAATTACCCAGTCAATCTTTGTGTGTGTCGGTCAAAACCGCGAATACTCGCGCCACTCCTAAGCTTGTCTAATATCCTTTTTTTATGTCATTGTCAATACTGTTCTGCTTCTCTTAAATACTTTGCTGTATTCTTTATTAGTATATGTCTTTGATGTGGCTGAACTAAGTCTTGGAGTCATGTGAAAAGTATGTGCTGAGGACTTTGAAAATAATAGCAACACGGACAACCATTTAGGACAATATGTAAAGGAGGAGTGAGGAGATGGCAGAATTTCAAATTTATGCAGCACAATTAAGTATATTTCACACTTAATAACACCAAGCACACCACTTTAAATAAAGAATCAGACCTTCACCTCAAATGATAATAATAGTAACAATTATCATACTAATAAGTTTATTTTCTCTTGATGCAGGGTAAATACTTCCTGTCCAGTGATGCTTCCTCTTCATCTAAGGATGTGGCTGCCAAGCTGCAACTGTTGACACTTCACTTTCCTCACTTAAGATTGCTGTGGTGCTCATCACCTTATGCCACAGCAGAAATTTTTCAGTTACTTAAGGTTAGTGGCAAATAATGTTAATATAAGAACATAAGAACGTAAGGAGTCTGCAAGAGGCCGGTTGGCCTATACAAGGCAGCTCCTGTAGGCCTAACCCCACTTAAACTCACTATCCATGAATTTATCCAACCTCTTATTGAAGGTACAGTACTGTCTCCAAGTTTGCGATAAAATAGGTCAATGTTGCGGGTCGCAAACGTTGAAATCGCAAACTTTGAACCATTATTCTTATGGGGAAAATCGAAAACCGTCGACATCTTGCCCTTTGCCACCCATCCAGGTGGCCAAGCACAGGTGTGCGGACGGCCCCGGCCGCGCTCTGGGCCCGAGCAGCTGACGGGCAGCTGATGATGGTAATGGTGGTGATGGGTCAGCGGCGTGGCCTTTGCATCGGCGCCACCTGAATGGTGTTTTTGTCGGGGCCCGTGTGTGTGTGGCTGTGTTTGTTGTGGGTTTGGGCTTCTAAATTTGCCAGTTCTTGTTTTCCACATGTTGCACGGGACCCCTTTCTTTTCTTCCATCTCTTCTTTTTGAAAATGAAGAGATGGAAGAAAAGAACGAGGTCCCCCACAACATGTGGAAGGTGGGAATTGGCAGATGAAGGAGCCTGGACCCACGATGGGCAGAGCCACACACGCACGGGCCTTAACTCAGAAAATTCATATATGCTTCCTTACTAATGAGACTTTTTGTACAACAAAGTGAAGTCATTCTTTGTTAATTCATACCATAAGGTGCTGGCTATCATGTGTTTGAAGATACCCTAAACTTATCCTAACATAATCTAACAAAAACAAAACAAACACTATAGGTCTTGACTCAGAAAAAACTAATGAGACTTTCTATACAGCAAAGTGAGGTCATTCTTTGTTGATTTATACCATAAGATGCTAGCTATCATGTGTTTGAAGACACCCTAAACTTAACCTAACATAACCTAACAAAACGAAAACAAACACTAAAGGTCTTGACTCATAAAATTCATATATGCTTCCTTACCAGTGAGACTTTATATACAACAAAATGAGGTCATTCTTTGTTGACTTATACCATAAGGTGCTGGCTATAATGTGTTTGAAGATACCCTAAACTTAACCTTACATAACCTAACAAAACCAAAACAAACACTATAGGTCTTGACTCAGAAAATTCATATATGTCTCCTTACTAATGAGACTTCCTATACAAAAATTGAGGTCATTCTTTGTTGATTTATACCATAAGGTGCTGGCTATCATGTGTTTGAAGATACCCTAAACTTATCCTAACATAACATAACAAAAACAAAACAAACACTATAGGTCTTGACTCATAAAATTCATATATGCTTCCTTACCAATGAGACTTTCTATATAACAAAATGAGGTCATTCTTTGTTGACTTATACCATAAGGTGCTGGCTCTCATGAGTCTGAAGATACTCTAACCTTATCCTAACATAACCTAACAAAAACAAAACAACTCCGAAAATTCATATATGCTCCCTCACTAATGAGACTTTCTATACAACAAAGTGAGGTCATTCTTCGTTGATTTACACTATAAGATGCCAGCTATCATGTGTTTGAAGACACCCTAAACTTAACCTAACATAACCTAAGAAAACGAAAACAAACACTATATGTCTTGACTCAGAAAATTCATATATGCTTCCTTACCAATGAGACTTTCTATACAACAAAATGAGGTCATTCTTTGTTGACTTATACCATAAAGTGCTGGCTCACATGAGTCTGAAGATACTCTAAAGTTATCTTAACATAACCTAACAAGAACAAAACAAACACTATAGGTCTCAACTCAGAAAATTCATATATGCTGCCTTACTAATGAGACTTTCTATACAGCAAAGTGAGGTCATTCTTCGTTGATTTATACCATAAGATGCTAGCTATCGTGTGTTTGAAGACACCCTAAACTTAACCTAACATAACCTAACAAAACGAAAACAAACACTAAAGGTCTTGACTCATAAAATTCATATATGCTTCCTTACCAATGAGACTTTATATACAACAAAATGAGGTCATTCTTTGTTGACTTATACCATAAGGTGCTGGCTCTAATGAGTTTGAAGATACCCTAAATTTATACTTACATAACCTTACAAAACCAAAACAAACACTATAGGTCTTGACTCAGAAAATTGATATATGCTTCCTTTCCAATGAGACTTTCTATACAACAAAGTGAGGTCATTCTTTGTTGATTTATACCATAAGGTGCTGGCTATAATGTGTTTGAAGATACCCTAAACTTAACCTAACATAACCTAACAAAACCAAAACAAACACTATAGGTCTTGACTCAGAAAATTCATATATGTCTCCTTACTAATGAGACTTCCTATACAAAAATTGAGGTCATTCTTTGTTGATTTATACCATAAGGTGCTGGCTATCATGTGTTTGAAGATACCCTAAATTTATCCTAACATAACATAACAAAAACAAAACAAACACTATAGGTCTTGACTCATAAAATTCATATATGCTTCCTTACCAATGAGACTTTCTATATAACAAAATGAGGTCATTCTTTGTTGACTTATACCATAAGGTGCTGGCTCTCATGAGTTTGAAGATACTCTAAACTTATCCTAACATAACCTAACAATAACAAAAAACTCCGAAAATTCATATATGCTCCCTCACTAATGAGACTTTCTATACAACAAAGTGAGGTCATTCTTCGTTGATTTACACTATAAGATGCCAGCTATCATGTGTTTGAAGACACCCTAAACTTAACCTAACATAACCTAAGAAAACGAAAACAAACACTATATGTCTTGACTCAGAAAATTCATATATGCTTCCTTACCAATGAGACTTTCTATACAACAAAATGAGGTCATTCTTTGTTCACTTATACCATAAGGTGCTGGCTCACATGAGTCTGAAGATACTCTAAAGTTATCCTAACATAACCTAACAAGAACAAAACAAACACTATAGGTCTCAACTCAGAAAATTCATATATGCTGCCTTACTAATGAGACTTTCTATACAGCAAAGTGAGGTCATTCTTCGTTGATTTATACCATAAGATGCTAGCTATCATGTGTTTGAAGACACCCTAAACTTAACCTAACATAACCTAACAAAACGAAAACAAACACTAAAGGTCTTGATTCATAAAATTCATATATGCTTCCTTACCAATGAGACTTTATATACAACAAAATGAGGTCATTCTTTGTTGACTTATACCATAAGGTGCTGGCTCTAATGAGTTTGAAGATACCCTAAACTTATCCTTACATAACCTTACAAAACCAAAACAAACACTATAGGTCTTGACTCAGAAAACTGATATATGCTTCCTTACCAATGAGACTTTCTATACAACAAAGTGAGGTCATTCTTTGTTGATTTATACCATAAGGTGCTGGCTATAATGTGTTTGAAGATACCCTAAACTTAACCTAACATAACCTAACAAAACCAAAACAAACACTATAGGTCTTGACTCAGAAAATTCATATATGTCTCCTTACTAATGAGACTTCCTATACAAAAATTGAGGTCATTCTTTGTTGATTTATACCATAAGGTGCTGGCTATCATGTGTTTGAAGATACCCTAAACTTATCCTAACATAACATAACAAAAACAAAACAAACACTATAGGTCTTGACTCATAAAATTCATATATGCTTCCTTACCAATGAGACTTTCTATATAACAAAATGAGGTCATTCTTTGTTGACTTATACCAAAAGGTGCTGGCTCTCATGAGTCTGAAGATACTCTAAACTTATCCTAACATAACCTAACAAAAACAAAACAACTCCGAAAATTTATATATGCTCCCTCACTAATGAGACTTTCTATACAACAAAGTGAGGTCATTCTTCGTTGATTTACACTATAAGATGCCAGCTATCATGTGTTTGAAGACACCCTAAACTTAACCTAACATAACCTAAGAAAACGAAAACAAACACTATATGTCTTGACTCAGAAAATTCATATATGCTTCCTTACCAATGAGACTTTCTATACAACAAATTGAGGTCATTCTTTGTTGACTTATACCATAAGGTGCTGGCTCACATGAGTCTGAAGATACTCTAAAGTTATCCTAACATAACCTAACAAGAACAAAGCAAACACTATAGGTCTCAACTCAGAAAATTCATATATGCTGCCTTACTAATGAGACTTTCTATACAGCAAAGTGAGGTCATTCTTCGTTGATTTATATCATAAGATGCTAGCTATCATGTGTTTGAAGACATCCTAAACTTAACCTAACATAACCTAACAAAACGAAAACAAACACTAAAGGTCTTGACTCATAAAATTGATATATGCTTCCTTACCAATGAGACTTTATATACAACAAAATGAGGTCATTTTTTGTTGACTTATACCATAAGGTGCTGGCTCTAATGAGTTTGAAGATACCCTAAACTTATCCTTACATAACCTTACAAAACCAAAACAAGCACTATAGGTCTTGACTCAGAAAATTGATATATGCTTCCTTACCAATGAGACTTTCTGTACAATAAAGTGAGGTCATTCTTTGTTGATTTATACCATAAGGTGCTGGCTATAATGTGTTTGAAGATACCCTAAACTTAACCTAACATAACCTAACAAAACCAAAACAAACACTATAGGTCTTGACTCAGAAAATTCATATATGTCTCTTTACTAATGAGACTTCCTATACAAAAATTGAGGTCATTCTTTGTTGATTTATACCATAAGGTGCTGGCTATCATGTGTTTGAAGATACCCTAAACTTATCCTAACATAACATAACAAAAACAAAACAAACACTATAGGTCTTGACTCATAAAATTCATATATGCTTCCTTACCAATGAGACTTCTATATAACAAAATGAGGTCATTCTTTGTTGACTTATACCATAAGGTGCTGGCTCTCATGAGTCTGAAGATACTCTAAACTTATCCTAACATAACCTAACAAAAACAAAACAACTCCGAAAATTCATATATGCTCCCTCACTAATGAGACTTTCTATACAACAAAGTGAGGTCATTCTTCGTTGATTTATACCATAAGACGCCAGCTATCATGTGTTTGAAGACACCCTAAACTTAACTTAACATAACCTAACAAAACGAAAACAAACAAACACTATATGTCTTGACTCAGAAAATTCATATATGCTTCCTTACCAATGAGACTTTCTATACAACAAAGTGAGGTCATTCTTTGTTGATTTATACCATAAGGTGCTGGCTATAATGTGTTTGAAGATGCCCTAAACTTAACCTAACATAACCTAACAAAACCAAAACAAACACTATAGGTCTTGACTCAGAAAATTCATATATGCTTCCACTAGTAATTTTGACACAAGCAGATGCATCCTCATAGAAAGACTTTATTGCACTTAGCAGTTTTCCTCCCACACCATAAATCTTTATGGTGTGACATACTTGTACTTTCAACACCTTTGTATTGTCTGAGGGAAGCATTTCATGTTTGAACTTCACAGCTTGTAGTTGTGGCCTGAAACAACCAATCTTTTAACATGTTGAGGTGTTCTGTTTTAAATCTTACCAGCACCATAGGGTTATGAAAAACACATGTGCATCAGGTACTTGAGCTCCATTCCCTGTTCCAGCCTTTGTAAATATTCCTTTTACCATAGTTTGATGATGTATATATCCTATACAGTCATAGCTACAATAATAAATCTTCAGAGCCATACCCAGGGTGGGGTTGGGGGTGTTGGATGACCCCCCCCTCTGCTAAAAGGTCCACTTTCTGAGAAAGCTAAAACAAAAAACTGGGATAAAAAGTCACAGTTTTTTGTTTTGACAGCAGAAAAATTCACCCAGAAATGTCAGTTTTTAAAAACCCCAACCCTCCCAGTTGATTTGGCTCACTTCACTCATCACTCACTCCTCTTCAAGTGGCTACAAAGATCCACATTTTGTGGAAAAAGACCCTCCCCTTTTACACCTTGAGTACAGCCCTAATCTGAAGGTTTCATCTAAAATCTTGTGCAATTTTGTTGTCTAACCCTTTGTCTGATTTCCATCTAGTTTAATTAATTTAGTTTATACTTGCCTATATGTGTACCTTACTTATCTTCCACAGGCTGGCAGAGAGGAGCCAGTAGTGTCAAAGGCTGAGGCTATCACAGCTGAGACCAACCCAGATGCTGCCTCTGAACGGTATAATCCACAAATAAAGGTAAGCAATCACAGAAGTCCCTCTTAACTCTTTGCCCTAGACTTGCTTTTGGTAACTAGTGAATTAAAACATGGTATTCAGCTTACATTAATTAGATATATAAAGTGTCATTTGTGGGCTGATTGAAAGCTTTTGTTAATTTTTCAGCTTGTATTACTTCATCTTTTTAGACCTTTCCTATTACTTTCAGCTTGTTGGTTCATTCTTTTGTTTCTATTTGCCATTGGCAAATCTATAAAACAGCTTAGCTTCCTCTTTAACCCAGTAGCAGCAGGGATCATGTTTCTTAATGGTTTCTCACACAAACCATTTCATAATATATATCAAAGCATTTGTGATCAGTTTATGCACCATCTATTTTGGGGGGTTAAAATCATGGCACAAATTTGGCCCGTCGCTGCTACACGGTAAAGCCACAAATTTGGCCCGTTGCTGCTACCGGGTTAAAGTTCACTTTTTTCCTCTCAGCAGATTTTAAGTAATTCATTGCTAGCTCTTTTGTACCTTTCCTTTGGTCCATTGTTACCTTTGTCCATTTTATTCACACTGCATGCATGTCTATTTATGCTGTCTCATACCTCGTGTTGAACCAAACCTTTTTCTTGGTCTCTCTATCACCTACTTTTGGAACATATTTTCTACACCTGAGTTATAAAGGAATAGAAAGATTTTTCCACTTCTGTATCTTCCTTGTTTCTTTAAGCTCCCCCCAATCTTCTTAAAAAAATACCACAGTCCTATAAAATTTGCTTTCTCAGAGTTGTGTCTGTCATGCCTGTATGTCTCATATCTTGGTGTCACAGTCATTCTTGTTGTTTGAAACTCCATCACTACAGAAACATTCTTTACTTTGGGGCACAGATATTCCAAGGATTTAGTAATGCCTGGTTCCTTGGTTAGTTGCATGTCTAGTCTTTCATTTTCTTACAGATCAATAAAGCAATGTTCTATAATTAAATTAAAACAAAATGCAACCAGCTATGTTTGAAGAATGCTGAATGAGTCTGAGGATGTGATCGTATCAGGCTGCTGCTATTGCATCCCATCACTTTCTGTCTGCCTGTTATGTCAAAGCATGATGTGTTAATACTTGAGTGGTGTGTGAATGTGGAGTTTGCCCAATCTAATGGATTTTTCTTTCTCTGCACAGGATTTTATTTCAAAGCTACCAGGGATCAATACCCAGAACATTTACTCAGTGTTGAATAAAGTTTCAAGTTTACCGGAGCTGCTGAGTCTCTCACAAGAAACTTTGACAGAAATTATGGGCAGCACCAGTAATGCCAAGGCCCTACACAGCAGTCTTCATCAGTGTATGAAGCCTCCAGAGCAGTTTCAGGATGCAAAAAGAGGCGGCAGATTCACCAAAAAGGGACAAAGAAGATTTCAAAACAGAGTAACTCGATGAAGATGCTTGATAAATAATGAGCTAATAAATTGAGTTTTAGTGCAGACTTACACAGTTTAGGTTAGAGATAGCCAAGGGTAATTGTAAATCAATTTATATCATGACCATCATCATCATCATGTATCATTTCACTGCAAACATAGGCCTTTCCCAAATATTTTCTTATATAAGTTATTTCTCAGTCTTTCACTCTTTTGTCCATCTAGTGCCCCCCTCCCCCCCCTTTTCTTTCTCTCTCTCTCTCTCTCTCTCTCTCTCTCTCTCTCTCTCTCTCTCTCTCTTTGTTACCCTCTTAGAGAGAGAGAGAGAGAGAGAGAGAGAGAGAGAGAGAGAGAGAGAGAGAGAGAGAGAACCCCAGCTCTTTGACAGGGTTAAAAAAAAAATGGTCGAATAACATGTCTGTATTCACCATAGGAATACATGTACGTAAAAATAGGGAGAGGTGTATATTCTTGACCACTTTGAGCCGAGAAAATGTAAAAAAAAAAATATAAATAAAATTTTTATTTTTTATTTTTATTTTTGTACCCCTTATACACTAAACGGAAGGATTTTTTTTTTTTTTTTTTTTTTTTTTTTTTCCTTTGTAACAATAATAAGGAGGAATAAAAATTCAGTAGGCAATGTGTATTGCCAGTTGGTGGGCAGGGGCATGTCTGGCACGGTTTCAAATACGTATTAGCATACTCATTATTATTATAGTAGTAATTACACTGAAATAAGTTTACATCCAACCCATTTGGGTGTGCCTTGCCTTCAATCCATGCTATAAGAATATTAGCGATGTAACAGGGAACATGGGCCGGAGTGATCGAGTTGCTGCCCGCCGAGAGCCGATGGCCAAGGAGTCTATTGAACACTATAGTATCCTTGGTACAGGCTGAAGTTGGTACTCTCAGATGCTTCTGCCTCTCAGTAACTCACATCAACTAGGTTCATGGTACAGAAGGGTCAAACTGCCACCAGGGTTATTAAACTACCCCTGGAAACTCCTACAAAAACCGTGTCAAATAATTATGTGCATGAGAGCCGAGATGTTGATGAATATATGGCCCTGGCAGAGGGAAATTAAGTCAGTTTATCTTCCTCATATTTCCCCAAGTGGCCTACTCATTTACAGACCCAGCTCAAATAAAAGGATGTATATTATAGCTGGGTGGTATCCACGCATTATATAGTGCACGCCGATTTCTCAGGCAGGGATCGAACCACTAGATTGTACCCAGTTTCGGGGATTCGTGGGTACGTACATACACCACAAAGGCATCATTATAGTAAGAGAAAGACTGGAGAAGAAGGTTTGAGTTTGAAAAAAAGAAAGGAAGAAAAGGCGATAACTAAAGGGAAGGAGGAGAGAGGAGTAACGGAATTTTAATGAGGCAGAAGACTATTAGTAAGATTGTGGACTGGATGGGACTTTCGCTTGTTTGAAAAGCCTCTTGTAGAAATTCCTGCTGGGATTTTCATGAACGTTTTTGTAATCCTATTTCTTATAGTGATAGTTTTACATGACTTTTGCATTTTGAACGGGAAAAAAAAAACACCCTTGAAAACCCGCCTGTCAATCTCGATGGCCTTAATGGGATGTGGTCGAAATGGGAGCCCGATTTAAGTAGCCTGATGTCATTATATGGATCTTTATCACTATACAGCTAAATTCATCGCATTACTAACATGAACTCCTTCTAGTTAGCTGTAATGGACTATGAAACTTGAAGATATGATAGTGATATCTGTATCTTGAACGGGAAAATCACTCATGAAAACCCGCCTGTCAATCTTCTCACTCGGTGGCCTTGGGAAATAGTGGTAATAGGAGCTCAATACGTTTAGCAATATGGACCTTTATCACTATATGGTTAATTTCATAGTATTACAATTTAAATATAACATTCCCTTCCAGTTAGGTGTAATGGAACTTGAAAAATATATTCGTAATTTCGTAAAGCCCGCCACCCTTCCCGTCACCCACTAAAGGGAAACGTTCTACCTCACAATAATTATTTTCCCTTTATTTCCGTTTATTTCTATTGTTCCTTGCTATTTCTAAAATCACAGTGAAGATTAATGCTCACAACGCACACTATGGGACCTATAATTTGCTTTTGATAGGGAGAATAAGAGAAAAAGCAGCAGCAGAACCATTGGTAGTCTGTGAACTCTCACTGAAGTGGTGGGCAAGGCGCTGGCGGGGTGACTCAGTGCTCAGGGTTCGAATCTCCGATGGTAAATCAAGTCATCGGGGAATGTGAGTATGCAGGGGCTGTCCTAGAGTGAAAATACTGGAGGTGAAACACAGTAAGAACTAAGAGCTATGAATCTGTGTGTGTGTGTATGTGTGTGTGTGTGTGTGTTCATAGGGTCACAACTTCTCCCTTAATTGAAATCACATTAAACTTGAGACTGGACGACTTCCATGTCTTGTAAGTCATTCCATAGGTATCAATGCAACTGTGTGGGAAACTATAATGATATCCTTTAAAGCTTCTCGTCTTCTGCTTCCTTCCGTGTCCTGTTGTTGGCCCATCCCTTATAAAAATCTTCTCTATTAATTCTTTTCACTCCCATTATTACCCTGAGCACAGAAATCATGGCACATCTCTCCTAGTATGGTAAATCTTTTATATTGGGGACCATTTGGTGGTAAATGTGTGGTTTAGCTCCGCCTCCTCAAAATGCCTTATACACCTTCATAGTATGGTTAAAGGGTGAAAATACATGCCCTTTATCCATAATATGAGGGTGTACATAGATAGAAACTAATCTAACCTAAGCAGACCTTTCCTAATCATGACAGCACTGCCAATTTATAGGAGACAGTCTGGGCGGCGGCTGCAGACGGGTGCAGTGGCTAGGTTAGGTTTAGTTATGTTGTCAGTTTTGCTTAGGTTAGGTTAGTTTCCCCACTTTCATATTATGGTTATATGCCATGTATGTGTGCCCTTTAACCTTAAAAAGATGTGTATGTTATTTTGGGGTGGTGAAGCTAAATTGCATATTTACTCATTTTGTCTGCTGCTTATTGTATTCCCAATCCTTTGATATTCTTTTTATTCAGAAATGCTTAGCCAGCATCTGAAATTGGCCATTCACGTCATCCAAACAATATCCTATACGAGAATTTTGAAAAGAATTTCACGAGCTTAAAGAAAATTATTCATAACATTATCACTGAGTGTTACCCCACGGCCCCCTGTCCTACTGGGGATCTTGCTCCTTTAAACCCTTCTTCCTACTCATGGGTAACCCTCTTCAGTAAATTTTCAGAATTATGTCCACCTTTCTGTGGTGGGCAAAACAATTTTCTAAGGTAATTGTGTAGTTTAGCTCCGCTAACTCAAAATACTATGTACAGTACCGTACGCTCTCATATTATGGTTACAGCGTGAAATTACATGCCTTCTTACCACAAAATAAAGGCAAATGAGGTTAGAAATTAACCTAACCCAAACAAACCCAACTATTGCACCCCTGACCACAGCATCCTGACTCCTATGCATCAGCAATCCTCGCATTGGTATGTTAGGTTTGCCTAGGTTAGTTTAGAGTCTAACTGTGTGTGCCTTTATATTATGGTTAAAGGGCATGTATTTTTGCCCTTTAACCATGATATAAATGTGTATGTGGTATTTTGAGGTGGCAGCGCTAGCTAGTACACATTTACCTTTTTTAAGTTCTTGCTTTTCAATGATCTGACAGTCATATTTATCATCACTGTTTTTTTTATTTACTTATTTATTTATTTATTTTGCTTCCCTCTTTTGTATTACTAGAGGTTGAGAATCCCTTATCTGAAATTCCTGCATAAGACTGATAGCTGCAGTATCCTTTATATGACTACTCAATCTTTCTTGGGATTTGGTGATAGTCTACATTTTCTGTGGAAGAGTCAATATTAAACTTAAATGAGAACCAAAACATAAATTCAACCAAGTCAGAAAAGTAAAGCTGTACAGTGACTTGTTGGCTTTGGAAAGCCACCCATATTGCACTTTGCCATGTGTTACCCTTATTTGCTGAATGGTTAGAATGATGGCTTTCAATCTCACTGATTTTGGTTTGATTCCTAGCCAAGGTGAAATTTATTTCAACACCCCCTTGGCATAGATTGATTTTTCATGTTTCAAAATGAGCAGTTCACAAAGGAAAAGAAATATTATGAACATCAATCTGCCACACTCCCTGAAGAAAAAGGTGTACAGTGTATCCTGCCAATTTGGGGTAGGCGGTGGCTGAACAGAGAGCAAGATGGCCCAGTGTTCAGGAGGACGCGAGTTCAATCCCTGACTGGTGCCACCAAGCTGGGATTTTTCAGCCGCCGCTGAGTGGCTTAAAACTACCCACATGCTGTCCAGAAGACCACCTGTCATCCCGGACTCTAGATTCTAGGATTAAAGATGAGCTCCGGGAGGGCAGCATGAGCCAATGCAAGATGGTGCCACTATAAACACTCGCCTGCGCCAGAACGGGCTGGGCCGACCATCAGGACCCACTGGGAAGAAGCCTACCGCCGCAATAGGCCAAGACGTAAAAAAATAAAAAAATAAAAATCCTGGCACATTACAAAAGATTGAGAAAAGTTAATAATTGCGCAAAGAGGAATGAAGAGAAACATGATGCGTATATACATGGAAAAGTAGGAAGCAAGCATCACTGATAAGGGAACAAACAAAGGTTGAAACATTCCAATGGTGGTTGATGATAAGAAGTGGTCTAGGATAAGGCGTATTATGTTTAGACCTGATAGCAGATGGACAACCAAAGAAATAGCTGCAACACAGAAGCTGTCAAAGAAGTCAGAAAACCAGATGGAGGGATGAAATTTGATTATTTGCCAGAGTAGGATGGGGCAACCAACACTGGAAAGAGAGAGGAGGATGACAAAAAGAAAGCCCTTTGCCCTACAGTGGAATATTAATAGACTATAGAAATTGGTTTATTACCACTGATAAGGATTATATCCAAAATTGAACCACTAGAATGCGAGGAAGGCAAAAAGGAGTGATTTATCAAGGATTAAAGAGGAAATGCAAATAACTGTTAGAAAAAAATACATAGGGCTTCTTAATTTGTTAGTGAATGGTAATGTGTGGGCTTTCCATTTTGTAGAAAAAAATTCTTATTTGTTCATGTGATATATAGTAATTTTTAGAGTTGGGTGCAGTACTAAAAAATCAGTAGTGTGGTCGCGGTAGTGCGGTACTTTTTTCAGAGTAGTGCGGTTGCGGTAGTGCGGTCCCATTTTTTTCTTTCCCAGTGTGGTACGCGGTGTGTGGTACTGCGGTAGCGGTAGTCATAATAAAAAATACTTCAGTCCCTATCCTGGCTATCCAAACAAAAGAAGCATGCTTAAAACAGTATAATGAAAAATCAGCCGGCACCCCGGATGGGTCCGGGGTTGAAATGGCTGGCACCGCGCGGGTTAAAGAAGACTCGCAGTGTAGTAGTTTAGTCTGTCTATTTAGTATTTAATTTTGAACAATAACTGAAAAGTCAGAATGATAGAATCACTGATTCTGATTACTGATACCGATTGACTGATTGAGTCTGATTTACTGTAAAAAAAAAATGTCGTCTTCGGGAGTTTTCAAAGTACCGCAAAAAGTACTGCAGGATTTTTTAGTATGGCCTGCGGTAGTGCGGTATTTTGAGAAATTTTGTGGTAGTGCGGTACTTTTTTGTGATGCGGTACTACCGCACTAAGTACTGCACTTGCCCACCTCTGGTAATTTTTCTTTTTGGCTTCAACTTTTTTAGTAAATATTTCCCTCTCCCTGGCATGGACATCTTTTCACCCATATATCTGTGTGTGCATGTGTGTGTATTTTTACCCACTGTAATTGTATTCTGTAAAGGATTCAGTCAAGATTGTAGTGTGCTGCCTTTGAAACTTTTTATCATAATTATTTTGAAACTGTGAATGTTTATGACTTATGTCTTCTTCCAGTAACATTCCATTGATTTACTGCTTGTCTGGAAAGCTGAATATCCTCATATCTTTCTTTGATCTACTCATATATTTTTTTGCCATGTCTTCTTGAAGACATGGCTGTCTTCAAGACGTCATTATAGCTACATATATTCATAGTTGTCAACCCTTTCTTTTCTTTTTTCATGTTTTTATAGCATGACCATATTACCTCTTTCTCCTTTCTTCTGGTGTTGGTAGTCATAGCTCTTCAAACCTTTCTTCTTTGCTGAAATCTCTCAGGTTTGGCACCCCTCTTGTGTCTTCTCTTTGTACCTTCTCAGTCTTCTCAGCATAATTTTTAAAGCGTGAACTTCCTTTTACTGTTGCATATTCGAGTGTTGCCCCAATGAATAATATAATTATGTATCTTTGTCATTTCCTCATCAATATATGTGAAGGCTACACTCATTTGCCAAAGAGTTATACATGTTCCTTACATTCTCATTTATATGGTGTTCTGATGATTCTGTTACTGATAATTATGTATGCCTATATCTTTCTCCTTGTCAGATACCTTTTAACTGTTGCTCCCTAGTTTAGTCCCATCAGGCAATTTTTGCACTTTTAAAAATTTTCTTTTGCTTTCACATACTGAAAATTAAACCATTCGATAATCCTCTTTGCTTTTTCATTATGTGCTTTGATATTTCTGCTTCCTAAATTTCTCAAAAAATTCAGTATTTTGTATATATGTGCTTTTGCCAGCTTTTTTTTCCAGTCAACATCTCTAAAATGTTTCCATAGTTTTTCCCAGTTCCCCTTTCTCTAGTTCAGTAGGTTTTTTTTATATAATCTTCTTCATTGATTATGCCACAAGCTACAGTAGTATTATAGTAATACATGATCACTTCTTATTAGAGGACTATAAATTGTTTTAATATCATCCTTTTGTCATGTGATCACTAAATCTAATAGGGATGTCTCATTTGATTATTTCTTTCTGGTACCTGACGTTACAAGATTAGACCCCCCCCCCAAAAAAAAAGATGTCATCTAAAAAATATTATCCCAGAGGTTCTCAGTAGTTTTTGTTTCCACAAGTTCCCCGTTTACACTGGGGTTAAAATCTCCATTTAATATCAACCTTTCTGATTATTCTATTTTGTCAAACTATTCTGATACCCCTTTGTGTTTTCTGTCACCTTTTATCCGTGTATGTGTACCTCGGTGTGATCTACAGGAAGTGAGCCACACTCTTGGGGTCCCGCCTCCAAATCTCAGTTCATTAAGTTTACCTTTAAATTCATGAATAGTTTTTAGCTTGAACTATCCCATTTTCGAAGCCATTCCAAGTGTCAGTGCAACTGGGAGGAAAACATGTTACTTCGTCTCCCTTGATTTCTTTCCGTGACCTCTTGTGTGTACAGTTAATTAAAAGTGCCATTATTTTTATATTATTGAGTTTGCCATCAATGTGGAGAATAAGAACAAGAATGGAGTAAGAAATGAGGAAGAGGAGGAGGAAGAGAATAAACAGGAAGAGACAACAGAACAAGAATACGAAAAAAGAAAAGGAAGAAGAGAATAGCAAGAACAAGAAGAAATATAAGAATAAGGATGGAAAATAATATAATTATTTCAAGTTGACTGAATTAAAAACAAAAAGAACACTACAAAAATTTTGAATGAAAGAAAAAAAGACTGATTATGATTTTAATATTATTGAGTTTGCCATTAATTATCAGGTCTGGGTCAGGTAGTGCGAAGAACATCCGCCGGTGCGGGCCTGACGAGGGAAGGCCATGAGGATGGAAGACGTATGTGTTTAGTGTAAAAGGTATTAAGATTTTGATATTGAGTTTGCTATTAATTAAGGTCTTGGTTAGGTGAGGTAGTGCGAGGAACATCCGGTGCGGACTATGGGTCATGGGCGTGATGGGGGTTCATGAGGGGGGGGCAGAAGGCATACATGTTTAGTGTAAAAGGTATTATGGTTCTGATGTTATTGAGTTTGCCATTAATGAAGGTCTGGGTGAGGTGAGGTAGTGCGAAGAACATCCGGCGAGTCGTGGGCGTGACGAGGGTCCATGAGAGCGGAAGACGTGGCACCACTGCATGACTCACGTTATTCCTCCCTGCCAGGTGTACGACAGAGGGAGAACTGTCATTTTAACATCCTCAACTTGACTTTAATTTACACCTTACAGCATATTCTCCTCTCCCTTCAAATCTGTGTGTCGGGAATAGCTCTCTCGTGCCGGGTGAAGGTTCCCCCGAGGCAGTACAATGGGTGACAGCTGATGCACACGGGGGAGGGACTGGGGGAGTTGCCAGTGCATTCTATTCATTGACTGGTCGCGAATCAATGGGGATTTCATTGTTGTTGCTTCTCTCCATGGTATGTATATTTTGTTATCAGATTCAGAGGCACACAGTGTTGTTTGATGTAGCTTTCCCTGGTCGTGTAGAGGAGCATAGGGTAAGTGTTTTGAGGGCAAGGTATTGAACTAGCTGCCAGAGAGGATGTATGCAGCTCGTGGTCCCTCGTCAGAAGAAGAAGAAGAAGAAGAAAGGGTGCTTAGTGCTGGGTCGGGGGCGTGACGTGTGGGGAGAGCTTCTTTTCTGAGCTGCAGCTAGCGGCATGACGCAATGCTCTGTCTTCTCTAAACAGTTGGCTTTTGACAAGATTCCATAGTTACTTGTACGTACGGTAGTGAAGGAGAGAGTGGGGCTAGAGTGGCACCGTGAGGAGAACTTGAAGGTGCACCCACTGGAACCACCACCACCACCACCCCATTCCTCAGTTGCTCGTCACTCCCTTCACGGCCTCAGCTCTCTCCGCACTGCTGCACACCACGAACATATTCCGTTGAAAGAGACTCAATTTATATGTTTATTACGAGATTTCAAGGTTGTGGCCCAAGAAGTGTTGTGCACAGTTTCTACATCTGAGAACCTACGCCAGGTATGACAGTCTGGGGCCCCTTTATGCATGTGTTGTTATGTTTTGGATCCCTCCATGTCAGATTTATTGGGCAGGATAATAGAAACCTATTGCATACATTTTATAATGAGATTTTTATCCCTGGGAAAATTGATTAAGTTTCTAAGCTAATAGCTCATTTGGGTTAAGATTCGTTTTAGTACCGTGCCAGTATTTCATTACCTACCCTATGAAACATCACTAGCTCGTCATATTTCTTTTCTACAAACGTTCAACAATCATGGAAATGCTTTCAAAATTCAATTCAAGGACTTGTTGAAATTAGGGATAATATTCACAAAAGCGTAGCCTCCTTTGGTGGCGGCCGTGGCGACGGTGCCGCCAGTGTTGCAAGAAATACGTCCTCGCAGAAATAAGTTGCATATACATTTTTGGGGGGGGTCCGGGGGGGTGCAGCCCCCCCCTGATTAGAAGGGGGGTCGATGGGGGTGAAGACCCCCGTTAGCAGGTTGTAAATTTTGGTTGGAGTAGTTTAAATATGCTCCCCCACCCTAAACCCTCTGCGAGCTATTTTGCTGCTGTGGCAGCGCCACCGTTACCGCTGCCAAAGGAGGCTACACTTTCATGAATATTAGTCCCTATTTTCAACAATAAATAGTCCTTGAATTGGATTTTGAAAGCGTTTCCATGATTGTTGAATGTTTGTAGAAAAGATGTACAAAGAGCTAATGAAGTTTCATAAGGTAGGTAATGAAATACTGGCACAGTAATAAAACGAATCTTTACCATTCATTTGTAGCTGTGATATAGAAATGTGTGATAATATTGAAGAGAGGGTAGTCTGCTATTGCGAAGTTGACACTTATAATATGGTTTCTTTGGTAAAATTCTAGTGTTTGCCCATACTCCCCCCTCCCCCCCCATACAAGCCTGGGGACCTGGTGGGAATGCAGGGTTTTGGATGGGGGACACGAAATCCGTTGCATTCGCGTATTTTTTTAGTGGGGGAGGGGGGATAAAAACTCCCTAGATCTAGGGAAATTCCCTAAATTTAGGGAATTTTTCCTCCCACCACCACTAAAGTAAGTGTTTGCGACAAATTTAGTGTTTCTCATATGGAAACCACGCGCTCAGTGGATCCCCAAGCTTGTTTTGGGAGAGAAGCGTAGTGAACCCACCAAACGATGCTCACCTCACCATCTGGCGTGGCACTGGAGGCCATCTGTGCTCACATAAACCGCCTACATCACACTCATGCCCTCTCTACTAGGTTGTCACCTCATCGCAAGGTTTCTGTTCTCCAAGTAGAGTCTGTGGCACCAAACACAGTGTATCTTCATTGTTTATCACTGACACAAGTAAAACCACTGGCTAGCCGGGATCTGTCCAACTTTAAACAGTACTGCGGCTTGTGCAGGAAGTGCAGGCTCTCGAACCTCCTGCCCGAGCTGCTCGAACACGTGAATCCTTACTGACAGGATTTTGAATCTGCTTCACGGGCTCGTATTCCCAGTATATAAGGTGATTGTGGATATTGACTCCGCGCCTCCAGAATATGATAATACGCCTCCATATATCATAGTTAAAAAAAACAAAGTACTTAAAAGTAAAGAAGCCGAATTAATCCCCTTCCCCCAACGATCTTGGGGGACCTGCGTGAACTCGGGGTATTTGGGTGGGGGAGCGTATTTAAACTACTCCAACCGAACTTTACGACCTACTAACCTTGCGACCCCCTGCTAACCAAGGGGGGGCTGCCCCTGGACCCCCCCTCTTAAAGGTGCGTGTTCTAAAAAAAAATAACCACACGTGGTGGACCTGGTCTCACATGCGTGGGCTAATGGCTAACTAAGAGTACCATTGGTAATAGTATTAGGTAAAGGTGCGTGTCCTTAGAAAAAAAAGCGTGGTGAACCTGGTCACACATGCGTGGGCTAATGGCTGACTAAGCGTACTATCGCTAACCTAGCGTACCATCGGTAATAGTATTAGGTAAAGGTGCATGTTCTAAAAAAAATAACCACGCGTGGTGGATGGACCTGGTCTCACATGCGTGGGCTAATGGCTAACTAAGCATATCGTCGCTAACTTAGCGTACCATCGGAAATAGTATTAGGTAAAGGTGCGTGTTCTAAAAAAAAAAAAAAAATAACCACGCGTGGTGGACCTGGTCTCTCATGCGTGGGCTTAGGCTAACTAAGCGTACCATCGCTAACATAGCGTACCATCGGAAATAGTATTAGGTAAAGGTGCGTGTTCTAAAAAAAAAATAACCACGCATGGTACACCTGGTCTCATGCGTGGACTAATCGCTAACTAAACGTACCATCGCTAACCTAGTGTACCATTGCTAACCGGATCGTTGGCAACGCTGCTCATATTGCAATGGCGTCACCATATAAACACATCGTCCGTATGTATAATAAGCCCTTAAGTACAGTATGGAGGCGTAATATCGTATTTTCGAGGTGTGGAGTGATTTTCAATAATTACCTTGCGTGGTTTCCGTATGTTGTAAAAAAAAACCGTAATGTATGAAATTTCCCTACATCTAAGTAATTATAAGGAATTTCCCTACATCTAGGGTATTTTTCAACCCCTCATAACTCAAAAACTACGGATTTGCGACGCATTTCATGTTTACCACCGCATTCCCCAAAGTCTCAGTGGCCCCCTAGCCAATTTTGGTTGCGAGGGGTGAATATGGGCAAACACTAGAATAATACAGTTTCTTTTATTTGGTCCATGAATGTAGTGCAGTATCAAATGACTTCTGGAAAATTGAAGGGAGGTAGGTTATGCTATGTTGTTAGGTCAGGTTAGTTTGACTTTGTTCTTCATGCGGTGTGGGTCGACGGAAATACGGAGTGCGGGATGGGACAAGGCGTCGACAGGGGTGGGTCTGCTATTCGGGCTGGTGGTGACGGTTGGGAACGGGGCAGCAGCAGGTGCACCTCAGGGATTGAAAAGTCAATCAATAAGTGATTTCAAGAAAAAAATACTATCCATGATAAAAAAAGAAACATGACGTCCAGAAATAAGTAATCAGTGTCTGAAAATCAGTAGGTACTCTCTTCAATAATCCCTGAAATGTGCTTGGAAAACTTATGCCAGCAGAGGTGGTTTTAAGCCTCAGTGCTTGCGTTATCCATACCACCTAGACTTCAGCCATTACTAGTTCATTGCAAAACAAGGCCTTTCTCAATCCTCCACCCTTGATGTTCGTGTTCTCTATCTTGCGGCATTTACCTAGCAAAACATCCGTCACACTACAGAATTCAACCCGTTATTTTCTGATAGATATCATGCTCTTCATCTTTATAATAAATTCCTTGTTTATAAATGCCTAAATGGGGTGTTGAGGGGGGACAAGCCCCTCTATCCCCCTGTTAGCCTGTTAGGGGGTGATGTTAGGTTTGGTTAGATTAAAATAATGGGAGGGGGTAAATTCCCCCTTTTATTAGGTGATTAGAAGACAGCTCTACCCAGTAGGCTAAAGATCTACCCCTCTTAGGTTGATATTAGTGAAGGAGTGCAGGACCACTTTGGAGTAAGGGATGGAAAGGTTATTGAGGGCAGTGGACCAGCCACCATAAGTTACTGAACATTTACCCTTACAAGTTGTGAAAGATATTTAGCTTCACAGTACGATAGATATGAATTGGTTGAATATTGTTAGTGTTGACATGCTTCAAGTTTAGATAAACACCAACTAGCCTCAACTACTATTAAATAACTATCACTCGTGTGGTTTTAGATGTTGGAGAACCAGCGTGGAGAGATACAGTGAATAAATTCCTAATACTATGGATCCATAATAAAATCAGCGAATTCGGTGATATACCGTATTTGACGGCATATAAGACACTTTTTTTCCATAAAAATGTCCCTAAAAATCACCCTGCATCTTATAAGGTCAATGTTCAACTTTTGGTTACTGGCTAGTGAAGTTTTTGTGCAGCAGTGACACTTAACCCGGTAGCAGCGGGGATCATGTTTCTTAATGGTCCCTCTTAGCGAGAAAAATGAGAAAAAATCATCACACACAAACTATTTAATAATATATATCAAAGCATTTGTGATCAGTTTATGTATCATCTATTTTTAGGGGTTTAAATCATGGCACAGATTTGGCCCGTCGCTGCTACTGGGTTAAATTAAACTGGAAACCTCTCCACAAATGTAAACAAGGTGGCAATCGCTTTTACACCAGCAACGGCAACTCTTTTCTAAAGTAGCAATGTATAACATTAGTACCGTAAACTGGGGTGACGACAGTTTTCAAGGTTTTTTGCTGTTGAAATTTTTGTTTCTAGGCCTAGGATCTATGCTGAGTGTGCATTTACTCAGTATTGTTAAGGGCTATCATTAAATGGTGCAACATTTTCACAAAACTTAATAGTTTTTGTGCTAAGTGAAAAAATATGGGTGTCCAAAGTCACCCCATGTCTGGGGGGACTTCGGACAGTGGCTATATTTCATTGGGTTTATGTATCTGAGCCTGTTCGCACATTCTGGGGGTTACTTCGGACACTGTTGAACCGGGAACCCGTTTTCTTTTTACATTTTTAAAAATGTACAAAATGAGAAAAATTACCATTTAGTTGTAGTTTATATTGATACTTAACAAAAGACTGTCAGACTTTTTTGTCGATTTTGTGAATTTTTTTGGTGTAAAAAACAAATTTTCGAGATTTCGGCTCCTAAAGATTTTTTTTCCATTTCATGTCTTGCCATTTGTATTTATTTGATTGGCATGAAATCTTCACATATGATTGTTTATACCTTGTTCACTTACTGGAGAAGGATAAGGCATCTGGTCCCCCTTTATAAAAAAGTATTATCACTCAAAGGTGGTGGTGGCGGTGAGGTTGGTGTGAAGACAGAGTCGTGACTCTTACTTCTAGCGTTGCTCTCTTGCGTGTTTCCTGGGTCTCCATTTTGTCCCAGAAGCCTTCATGTTCATAAATCTGCTCATGGTCGCTTTGCGCTTGTATGTCATTGTAAAGACGTTTTGGGGTTGTAGCGCAGCGAAAAATTTCAGCATCCTCCCCAGTGAACGTCTGGGTGAGAACTGAGCAGCAGAGCACGCATTTCACATTTGGCAGCTGTCACGAATGGATAGAGGGATGATGGATAACAAAATGTAGAGGGACAAAGACTATTTCTAATGTAAATTTTACGTGCGTACAAGCCCTGAGAAATACCATGTGTTGGCGGGCTATGACGTAACAACCTGGGGCATTTAAATCTCTTAAAGTGATCCTGTTTTTTAATATTTACAAAAATATGCTTCATTACCTGGTAGTACATAGTATCCCCGACATGTTGGGTGAGAAAAACAAATTTAATCAGTTTAAAAATTATTCGTCAATAAATTCCCCCTGGCGTCCCCCTTAAGTGGAAACATGGTATAGGGTTAAACCAGATGTATGCCATAAAAATAAAATTAATGGTAAACTCACATTTAACAGGCACAAAATAATAAAGGTGGTTGTGGAGTTTTATGGTGAACTATATCATTCAAACTTTCAGTGCCCAGAATATCAGAAAATGCATCCCCGACAGTAGCCATATATGAAATTAAAAAAGCACTGAGAAAGCATGAAAAGAGGGAAAGCTCCCAGGGAAAAGGGTATTAATGTAGACCTTATTGAGGATGCCAGAGAAAATGCTGTTAAATATTATCAAAACTTCATTATGTTGTGAAAGAGAAATACTTAGTCAGAAAAAATGCAGCCACAATCTTAATGCACTGAAAAGATGACTTAATGCATCTAAAACTTGATTATATCATCAGCGTACTGTCAATTTCTACAGATTATTCATGACCTTGTGTGTGTGTGTGTGTGTGTGTGTGTGTTTGTTTGTTTGTTTGTTTACAAAGTTGTGATTATCAGAAAATTAGCTACTTTCATGGGATTCTGTGTCTGAGTCTCAGTTATTTGAATTTAGGTATAAACATTAAGGCTTTGGATTGGATAACCACCTCATCAAGGCTGTTCCAGTGTTCTTTGCATCTATTGGGATATCTGTATTGCTTGATGTCTTTGTGAACTTCATTTATGTTCCTTATTTGCTCCTCCATTCAATGCAAATAAATCATCCCTCAATTCTGTCCACTCCCTGGTAGCCCCAAATTTTCTAGTCTCTTTCCTTGTGTGTTAAATCTGTCAGAATGGGGACCATTTTTTTCATGCAAACTGCTCTTTTGAACTTGGTAGCTAATTGCTCCACCCTTTCCACAACCTTGTTGCATATTTGTATTTCCTGCTGCCTACAACTTGAACATTTTCAGGTGATTATCAAGACACGTATTCAACTGAATTTTACCCTTTCTTTAGCTATTCCAGCTGTCCTCCATTCACAGGACCAAAGTTAGCAGGCTTTTTTTCTGCCTCTTTTACTGTAAAAAAAAAAAAAAAGAAAAGAAAAAAAAAATCTTGGTTGGTGCTCTTTGTATTCTCTTCATCTTTTATGTTTATGTGGGGGTCCATACTCTTGCCATATAATCCAACCTCAGAAGGATGAAAGCCACAATCAATAATCATCTTCATCCATAAAGTGAAATGCTCTTGCAATGTGTTTCAGGTGAGAGATTAACCTGGGCCAACATTTACAGGTCCTTCTCCTCTCTTGCTTTAGTGAGTCTTTTCATTTCCCATAAAATAGTTCAGCCTACCTCTACCTAATTTCAGGAACTTGCATTTCTGCACTGAATATCATTTTCCATACCTGGCTCCATTTGTAGATCTTGATTAGATCTTCTTTTAGCAGTTTACAGGCCTCCTCAGTTTCTGTATCCTCATGGTCTTCCTCTTCCAGCCTTTGATTTTCCTTTTCAGTCTTTTATTTTATTTGTGGCTGCTTCATTTCTCAATTTCTATTGATCGTCAGTTGAAAATCCTTCAAAGTCGCTTCCTTCAGATGTGTACATGGCTGCTGCCTTTTGTCAAGGCAGTAGTACGGTACAAAGATCAATTTCCACTATGGTATTGTACTCTCTTTAACCAGTCTTTTTTTTTTGGTTTTTTTTTTTGACATGACCATCACTCATGCACTTTTTTCACTTTATCACAAACTGGCAGATCTCTTCATCATTGGGGTCCAACAAAATTTGCATTGGTCAGTGTGCAATTGTTGTCATGTTCCAGTGAGAGGGCGTGTGTATGTGTATTTACCTACTTGTGATGTACAGGAAGCAGGCTACACTCATTGGGTCCTCCAAATCTCAATTGATCATGTTTAGTTTTAAATTAATTACTTGTTTTGGTTTGAACTATCTCTTCATTCATTCCAAGTGTGCATCTATGAGGAAAGCTATACAGTAAACCCTCTGGTATCCGGGTTAATTGAGCCACGGGAGTACCCGGATATGGGAAAAACCCAGATATGGCATAGGTTAAGTCTACAGACCCGAGAACCCAACTTGCCTATTGCATTTTATATATTATCGGCACAAACGAAGCTACTTAAGATCACGCCCGTAAGCCCACGACAACCTTCTATGCCTGCACGTATGTATATATATGAAACGAGTGCAGGGACGATATGTTAAAGCCGTAAAAAAAATATATGTTATGGGTTACATTTCAGCCGCACCGCCGCCACCCAGCCCCACTCGCTCTGAGAATATATTATATCCTTATTATCTCACAGACGGAGCTACATAAGTTCACGTCCGTACGCCCATGTCATCCCTTTACGCCTGTGCACACGTGGATATACGAAACGAGTGCAGGAGAATGTATTATAACTATAAAAACGAAAAAAATATTACAGGTTACGTCAAACTGCCCGCCTTGCCTTGCCGCCCCGAGAATGTTTTACCTTGTTTTCTGCAATATTACATTATCTACGCTATCACCAGTGTAGGCAAGCCTTTCCCCATCCACAGTGAATGCATGGACATTGTGGCGTCTCTTGCAAACGATAATTAGTGACTTAACGTAAGAAAAATTGTCGGGGCGTTGCAGGGCTCTGGTCAGCACCCGCTATGGCCCCAAGGACGCGGGTGTTAAGATTCGCTCCTAACGGGGTAATTAACGCTTGTACACCTGATATACAGTACCCTCTCGAGTTTTGCGCTTGCTTCATTCCAAAGGTATAGCGCTAAACTCGAGGATCGCAAATCTCAAGGTATTGAAATAGTACATGAAAAAGCGCTTATTGGTTCCGGCCCGTGGAATTTATTTTTTATTTTTTATTTTTTCGACTTAACTCCCTTATCACAAATTTTTTCGACTTTACTCTCTTGTTATCTCAAAATATGTACCTTGGTAATAGGCAGAAAATGGGAAGTGAGAATAGGTTGTTCTGAAGCCGCAGTTGAAGGCGGCTGCCTAACAATAGGCTGGCAGTTCTGAATACACGCTTGTGATCCACTTGGTGTCGTCTGCTAATGTAAGGGTGGTTGCTCGCGGTCACCCGTGGTACAGTTGGACAAACCTATAGCTTCTGGTAGCTTTCTGTGTGTTATGGTATAATCTGCTAACTCTTTCTGTTATATATCATCAAATCACTAACATCATGATTGACTTTTCAATTCCTATTGAACATAAACTGCCGCCGCAATCGCAAAATAGCTCGCAGAGAGGTTCAACTTGCTTACTGCTTCCCTATTTCCCTCAACACTCACAAAGACCACAAGCGGACAGACTAAAACAAATCCAGGCAAATTAACGCTTTTAATGCTGTGTATTCCCACAGGGCGCATGCGTGGTGGACAGCAGAATGACTAATTTCATCGGGGAGATATTTCTTGCAACACCGGCCAGTGTAGTGGACCTTCTTCTTCTTCTTTTGACCTGTAATGCTTTGTATCGCTTCTTAGGTCCTCCTTCTCCACACTTTTATACTTCACAACATGCACTTAGGGCCGCTTTCACAGTCATTTTGTTTGTATTGACCGTTACCAGTGGCAGCGATCGCTGCTATAGTATTTCCACATGAAACTGGCCGATGGGTAGTGATGTGATGGTGTCGGAGGTATTGCCTTTACAATGGCACCTCGTGGCGGCTGCGGGGTTAGCCTCGCCCCGCACCTTACCACACACTCTCAACACCTGTCGCTTTCTCTACAGCCACCACTACCCCATAGGCCAATTTCACGTGGAAAACTATAGCGTCGATCGCCGCCATTGGTAACAATCAAAACAAACAGTGACTGTGAAAGCAGCCCTTATTTACTTCACAGTGCGCACTTATATGCTTCACTCTGAACTTAGGTGTTTTTCTGTTCTTTTCTTTCCCTGATTTTGGTTTTCTTTGCCCTTTTGCTATTTTTCACTGTTACTTTTCACCGTCGCTGCCATGCATTACAGGTCAAAAGAAGAAGAAGAAGAGGAAAACCACTGGGAGATCTACAATTTTCATAGACTCGAGAAAAAAAGTTTTTTGGACTGTGGTTCCCCAGCATGGGGTGCTCTCTTATCTTGTTAATCAAGTAGTAAGCAAAGCAGCTCTGCCAGTCCATTTTACGAGTCTCTTGGTGGGCCATCTTCCACTGCACCTCATTCCTCAGCCACTGCCGTCATCTGTTTGTTTACATGCAGCCGTGAGGTACCCATGTACCCACGCTCGTACTCACAACCGTTTTCCATTCATATGGACAACCAACATCTCGCTTCCGGTTGGGCATACGGGCAACTGCGGTTGCCCATAGCCCCAATGGTTGGACACCGTCATTTAAGGCAGCATGCATGACACCGACGGTAGGTAGACGTGACCCGTACATGTCAAAGGAGCGCGAAACTTGTGGCGGTAATGCGCGAAAATTGTGATGGTAAGAATTTAGGACGAAGCGCTAAACTCGAGGATCGTGAAACTCGAGCCTATATATAGATATAGATATATATATATATATATATATATATATATATATATATATATATATATATATATATATATATATATATATATATATATATATAACGGCGCCATGGTAAGTGTTGTAAACACCACACACAGGCAAAGCAATGCCTGGAGAAGGTAGGGCACACACACAAAAACAATTAACTGGGCCATGGTGAACGTAAACAATGGTGAGCGGGACGCTTGTTGTGTGGTGCGCAAGGTAAAGAGAATCTCTTTACCTTTGTGGTGTGGTACGCCGCCCGGGCAGAGCTTAGAGGCATCGCGCAGGCAATTTGAACGAGTTTTGGCAGCGCGTGATAATTTCTTTTTAATTTTTTGGAAAAAATCACATTTATGAAAACTCCTGGATACGGGCGAGGTTGGATACGGTGCACCCGGATAACTGAGGGTTTACTGTATTTCTTGATGTATCATGGATATCTTGCCTTTCTTTATTTCCTTGTGTGATCCCTTCTTTTTCTGGTATCCCATACAAACAGGTCATCCTTGTCAATCTTTTCCATTTCCTTCATTGGCCTGTATGCTGCGATTAGATCTCTTTTTTTCTCTCCTTCTAGGTAGTGTGTGTGTGTGTGTGTGTTCATGGTGCATGTGCACATGCTTCTAGTTACTATGAATTGGTGCTTTGCAAACTTTGCCACTAACAATTATTGTTGAAAGCATCATAATTTTTTTTTCTTTTATTCCCTGGCAGGTGAGAGGTGGTTCCCCTCTGCATCACTGACTCTGGTTTCACTGCATTCAGTTATCATCCTCTCATTCCCCTGTCTGGTAAGAATAAACTACTTATGTAATACATACTTTTAATGAATGAGCTATTTACTATTTATTATTTCTACTATTGCATTTTGTTGTTTAATTTCTGGCGTCAACTTCAATGGAAAGTAATCACCTGTAGATGGGAGTAATGTCTAATACTACTTCCTCTAACATCATGTATGCAGGTTGCAAAATAATACACACCTTGGACTTGGGTACCGCAACTATAGTTTCCTGTCTTTCTCAGTCTACCCTGACTTTTACAGTTTCAGAGTTGTCACCGTTAGTTATTTTGGTTGTCTGTCTGTCAACAGTTCTTCCAAGAATGGCCTGCCTAAGTCCATTTATTATTCTTAATTGTTAATAAGATACATACCTCTAACCTTAGTCTGTTTTCTAATCCATAATACTCACTCTGTCTCTCCCTGTGATACCCAGGATTTTTCTCTCCATTCCTCTCTGTGTTCTTAGCCTTCTCTTGATCGTTCATGAGGTGCCAGGTTTCTGAACTGTATGTTAGATTTGACAATACACTGATAGACAATTATGCATCTTTTCAAGGCGAGTGATGGGTTGCTATTCATGACATTACTGTGAAAATAGTCCTAGGAAAGCCAAAATGGAGGAACTGGCTTTTCTTGCATGAAATCTGGACTTAATGAAGAATGCAGCTTTACTAAATAAACACTGATTGGCAAGATGTAAAGCAGGTTGAAACCTAAGAAGAGACAGTTAATATTTAATGAATAAGAAGCATTGCAATACTCTTGCAGTCAGGGTGAAGGCTAAATAATTTAGTTAAAGAATTCAGAACAAAGTCCTAAATCTATTTGATGAGTTTGAAGGAGATATCAATCAATTAATCAATGGGGGCATACGTTGGGGGGCGTGTTGCCTCGCCACCCTACGACACCAAGTCCAGGGGTCCCTTCGGACAAGTCTCCATGTATATAATACCCCATTCCCATTGTTTACCGCTCTGAGCACTCTTGTCTTGCAGCGAACAAAGGGAACCCATGCTCGTGTCTTCGACTGGTACAAACAGAATGCTTGTACACAGTCGCCGCTCATAAACCAAGGCATTTTTAGTGACTTTTATTTTGCTCGTAAATCAAAACGCTCGTAAACTAAGGCACTGGCAAACCGAAGTACACTCGGCCCTCAATTTACCGGACCCCGATTTAATGGATTTTAGATTTAACAGACCACAAAATCTCAATGGAAAAAAAACCGGCAACGGACATTCTGTCCATTGCTGGGTAGATTTGTTCGGTGTGGCACCGGCTTTAGAAACGTCAAAACCCTAAAATAATAACAGTATCACACAAAGTGATATTTTTCATCAAAACTGCTTGCATTGCCTCCCTTAACCCTCTTGCGCACGATAATGGGTTTCGCGTCATCAAAGGGTAAAAGGTCCTGGCTCACGATGACGCGAAATGCGTCATAAAACTAAAAAATTTCCCCTGTTTAATTATATTTTAAAATTCTGAAACAACAGAAAGAAAGCCATTTTAATGCTCTTTCCACCTGTACCTTATTCATTAAAATCGAGTAATAAATGTAGGAGTTTTTCACCAATGTATTGTAAAAAGTTAGTTTTGAGTTACGGGGCTTTAAAGTTACGTAAGTACATATTGATGTTCCTTGTCCATGAATGGCCGCACTGTGCCGAATATTGTTAGTACCAGGTATTGTAATGTTGTTGTCTTGCAATTTAGGTGATCTTGAGTCATGAACATGGCACGTGATCCCACTTCTTGTAGAAGTATTACTCACTCAAATGTGAGGGTGTCAGGGAGCCACCGCCTCCCTCATTGTTGCCAGTTTTTGTTTGCATCGCTTGGTGTTAGAAACTATCTGACTGGTAGGATTTGCTTCCTTCATTTTCTGTTTTAATCTTCTTTCTTGGTTGTGATCTGTCAGAAGCTCTGTCTTTCCTTGTCTTTTATTCGTTTTGACTTTTTTTTGTTGTTGTATGGTGAGATGGGCTCTTCTCTTTCGAAACTGAAGTAGAAGGCTGTGGTAATGATGGTGTTGATGCAGAAGCATCAGGAACAGCAGTCGTGGCAGCAAGGAGCGAGGGAGAGGTGGTGGCGAGTGAGGCAGCAGCGGTGGGTGGTGGAGAGTCAGGCCTCGCTGCTCCATGCGGAACGCCTGTCTGTCTCTCTTTATTTTCTGCTCGAGCATGGCGTGCCTTCTTCAAGCAAACAATCCTCTTGACAATGGCAGCCTTTCTTCTTGGCATTTGAACTGGATGAAGCGAGCATCAGCAGCAGTTTTGTTATAAGAGGAAAAAAAGGCAGTATGGGGGGAGAGTGTACACACCTATGTCTATCCTCTGCGTGACAAGGACACGCACTGATGAATTAAGGTGAGAGCTACGGGACAGTATTGTCCCGTGCGCACAGGAGAAAGTATCAGACACCACCAGAGAGAAAACTATTCGTGTCTAAATACTACAGTGTTTTTCTTACATTTTTTTTTCTAAAGGCATCTTCTGCCTCATGTGACCTTGACTGAGCGCGTGGGGTGATTTAAACGGCAATTTAAACGACCATTTAAACTCGGTCGGTAAAAATTCTCCCTGTAATGTTTTCTCTATGCCCGTAGGGTGATCACTGACGAAGTTTCTCATTTTCGATATTTTTTCGCATTTTTCACCTCGGTCGGTCTCCTTAACCCATAGAGTACGGGTGGCGATCTATTTCTCTGGATGCTGTGCACAGGGAAAATTTAGACATTTAAAAGAGGTGGAAATGGTGTCTCTTTGCAATAATTGTATATTCATTTAGTATATATGCTTGTGTAATAAAACTTCTCTCCTAATAATAATAAAAAAGTTATGACAGACGAAAATATTGCGCATTTTCTCGTGGCCATGACGCGACGCATGGAAGCACCCCGCTCACTCTCATGCAAGCCCACGTGCTCGCCACGCTGTGCAAAATTTCTGTTTGTTTCCTTGACAGTTGGATCCAGTAAATCATTATCCATATATGCAAGAAAATAGTCACATTCTTGTTGCACTTCTGGAAAATTATCTTTGTTTCCCACCTGAACACCATCAAACTGAGGCACACTTTGTATAAAAAAATTGCCACTGGTCCACTGAAAGTCTCCGTCACTAGCAACAGCACTAGCTCTTGCACGCCCTCTTGTTGCAGTAATCCTAGATCGTGAAGAAACACGGCCACGCCTCCATCATGGAATACTCGGGGCAGGGGTAGGGAGAGGCTGCGAGGCAGGTGGTATATATACATCACTATCACTGCTTTGTTGACTAATGTCTCCAAAATTGGATAGCCAGTCACTGTCACTAGTATCACTGTCAATGTCACTACCATAGCAGTCATCGGAGTCACTGTCACTTTGATTCGCCCGCGCTCTACTTCCGCCCAGAGCAGAGGGACTGCTTGACGCGTTGTGAGACATGACAGATGTATTTCGAACAAAAGTGGAAAATGATCTGTGGCCTTCGGTAGGCCACGTGCTGGAGACGAATGAGAGTGTGTATGGATGCCATATGCCTCCACCATTCTTCTGAGTCAAGAACTTTAGGTATATTTGAAATGTAGGGAGCGTAGAGTGTGATGATTATATATATGATCCCCGTACGGGTGGGGCGTGTGGTAGCGCACTTATACATACGATTGCCGTAATCTAAGGGTTAAATAGGTTGTCCTTGAGTTATGATGAAGTTTGGTTTCGACAGGCAGGTCATAGGTTGAATTTGTTGTAAGTCGAAATTTACATAAAAATATAAAATATAATATTGAAAGGTCTTGCTGTGGATAGAGCAGCGTTTCTGCACCTGCAACCCTCCCCCTCTACCCTGCCTGTCCTCATGCCCTCACCTCAATCAAGCCCTGCGTTCGGCTGGCCCATTTGCCACCTGACATTGTGCAACGTTACTCAATGGAGCTATAGTAGAATCATCACAAATTCCTTGGGTAGGTGGTGGCTGAGTGGTTAGCGTGCTGGGCTCACATTCACCATGCCATGGACAACGTCGGTTCGAATCCCCACGGGGGGGGGTCCACTCACACAGCTCTCCTTGACAGAGTGGAGTCTCCTCCTCATATTGATAGTCTTCTGCCTCTCGGATTCCGCCGCCATGTTGCCTCTCTTTCTATCTTCTATCGATATTTTCATGCTGACTGCTCTTCTGGACTTGCTAACTGCATGCTCCCCCATTGCCACATTGCTTTCTTCTTTTCTCCTCATGCTCATCCCTATATACCCTCAAAAAAATAATCAGCATCTTCTCTTTCATCCTCACTTTTCATCCTCACAACTCTGGAACAATCTTCTCTCTTCTTCCTCCTCCCTTTCCTCCTGCCTCTCTTTCAAGTCGGAGTGGAGGGTTTTCACACCCTCCTCTCCTCTCTTTTGCTCTCTTTTTTGACCTCAGGAGGAGTTCAGGAGCAGTAATTTTATTTTTTTTTGTTTTTTTTTTTTTTTTATGCCCTTGAACTCCTTAGCTGTAAAAAAAAAAAAAAAAAAAAGTTTGACGTAAATTTTATGATGTATCAAAGAAAAGTAAACTTGCTATGCGAATAGTATATTTACAGCAATAAAGAAACGTGGCATATATATTTTACAGTGGTGCTAAGAAAATGTTATTGATTTTATTTAACTTTCGCTACAGCTCTAAGGTGGATCAGGAATGTAACAATTATATCTATAAGATCATTAGCAGGAATATAAGTAGAAAATATGATATTTTCTTAATAAAAATAAATGTTAAACCTGTCACGAGCAGCAGCACTCCCACTAACCTAGCCTGACATGAGTCATGTGTCCAGTTCTTCTGCAGAGACACGGCAACACTGTTGCCCTGCTCCAACCGCACCCTGGCCCTCATTTAGAGGTGGTAGTACTATACCAAGTTTTGCCAAGATGGCAGCGTTATCCAAATCATTGTGCATGTGGCTGTGTTTTTTGGGGGAGGGGGGCAGTGTTTGTATACAAAGGACATGTCTTAATTATATGAGTGTCCAGAGTCACTTCTGCTACATCTTACCTTCTGTGAATATTTCGTTCAAGTATGATTGCTTTTTCCGGTGAAATCCCCTGTAAGAGGTGCTGTGGGGATATTGTGAGGGAGATGTTGTTGTAGGACACCATTTTGGTTGCTCTTAGCTGATTGACTGTTTGGTTTAGCTCACCCTCCCACTTGGTGGGAGTTATGTTGGCTAATGAGTGAAACAAATGCAGCTGAGACTTGTAAATACCCTTGCTTGACTCATATGCTAGTCAAGTGGCGTCTACTAGATGGATAGCAGACTGTAGGCCTATAAACTGGTAGAGTAATGACTTGCATGAGTAGTACTTACAGTTCAAGTTCCACAGGCAACTGAGGGGGGGTAGCAAGACTGGTTCAACCACACTTCCCTAAGAGGTATGTACTTGTATGTACTAAGCACTGCTTGGGTTAATTTCTTCCTACCCTTAGTAAGTGCCATATCACAACAGCAGTTGCAGAGCCATGACTTCATGCCAAAATCAATCAATCAGTCCCACCCTCAGAATGCTACACTTTCTAGCATTGCACTCCATTTGCCACTTTCTCAACCATTGTAGAGCCTCTCAAGCTAGCCCTGCAAAATCATGCTTAAGCAGTAGGCTGCTATATCATTATATCTGCATAACAAAAATTAGGAAGCTGACAGCTGGCTACAGGTAAAAAAAAAGAAAGAAAAAGAAAAGAAAAAGAAAAAACAGCTGCAAGCTGATTTTACATATCTTTACACACTATTTCCTGTTGCAGTGCAGTATAGGTCACCAAGGTTTTTCATGCCATTCTCATTTGTATCAAAGTACTCTACATGACTCCTCATGTAACGGTAATGAGTCAGCAAGATTGCACAGAATAACTATATAACTAACAGGGAATGTGTGCCAGAAGTCACGTCTCTTCACACATCCACTGCCTCCATTCTGTCAGTTCCCTGAGCAAGCCTCCCTGCATCTTCCCTTCCCATCTCAAGCCTCTCCAAGGATCAATCAACTTGCCTCAGCCATGATTTACATGTATGTCCCCATTGTTTCCTCCACTCTATAAGTAGGTTCGACATTCAGGAAGAATGCCACACATCCATATAGCCAGAGTTGGCAATCATGAACTTAGCTGGTAACAACCAGTCATCTGGTAGCAGCAGTTGCTGGTTCATCACTAAGTCATTCCAGTGATACCCTATGATACCTGGTACCAAGGGCATGGGCATGCCTCTCCAGGTCACTATTCAGTGTCCATGTCTCACATGGACCACAATTGACCTTAAGATTTGAATCTTTGTCCACCTTCACATATATTGACAATGCCATTTACTTGTATACACAAAATACCTGCTTGCTACATGAGTATTTGCAGAGATTACTGACATAAACCAGAATTAACTCCAGAGAAGGAGAGTAGCCACATCTTAATCAAGAGGTTTGTATCCTTTCTGACATTACATGTTGCATCTAAAAAGTTAAGTTTAGCAACTTAATAATGTTGCATAAATTTCATATGCTTCCTTCTTGGGAAGGCCCATCTGCCTCCTAGTTGGGAACCATTCCTTCCTTAGTTTGGAATACTTACTCAAGATTAAAGTCTGATTAATTTGTTGATAATTGACATGGCAACTATGGAAATATATATATATATATATATATATATATATATATATATATATATATATATATATATATATATATATATATATATATATATATATATATATATATATATATATATATATATATATATATATATATATATATATATATATATATATATATATATATATATATATATATATATATATATATATATATATATATATATATATATATATATATATATATATATATATGTATATATATATATATATATATATATATATATATATATATATATATATATAAATATATATATATATATCTATATATATATATATATATATATATATATATATATATATATATATATATACATATATATATATATATATATATATATATATATATATATATATATATATATATATATATATTTATTGTTTGATGTTTCATTCCAAAATCGTTTAAGCAAATTTGTGTAGTGTAGAACTATGTAAATTATTCTTGTGAGTAACATGACTGAGAGACTGACAGATGAGGACAGTAATAAAGGATAATATTGGGTAAATGAGAGGAATAAGTGGAGTTTACGTACTGCAGTGGTAAATTATCACAAAATCAAAATAGGAGAAAAAACTGGAAGTGTTGCTCTAGGATGATGTCACCTGAAAAAAAAAAACTAACAAGATTACAACTGACAAACAACAGTAGGATTTACTACTTGGACAAAGAGATGCTGAGGAAATTGATGGATGCACCCATCCACCCCATGATGGAACGAGCAGTAGAAGTATGGTCCCTACATACAAGTAAATGTTTCAACAAGATAAAGTGGAGACAGTAGCAACCAAGATAGATTTGTATTTGACAGATTTAAATTTACAAGGAAAGTTGGGAAAAGTTGGGGCTACCATCCCTTAAAGAATGGAGAAGTGACTTGATTGAAGTGTTTAGTGATAGTAGACATTATTGATAGATTTTTATTTATTTATTTATTTTTTGATGGGGGAGCAACTAAGAGACATGAAAAGTTAAAAACTAAACAATGATTGAGATATGAAAAATACAGCGCTTCCAATATACACTGAACAATGGACATGGAGCTGTTCAATTCAAAAACTTTCAAATGACTTGAAAGGTAAGTTTGACTGACTGAGACAGAGACGGGACCCCACGTGCGTAGCTCATTTCCTGCAAATCACAATGCGAAAAATATGCGCACCTTTCGGGCTAGAACGAGTGTGGCACCATAGGGAATCGTTCCCCGTCTGTTTACGCGCGACCTTGACATTTAGGCATTACTCCAAAATTACATGAACTCAGTCCGGTGGTAGAAAAAAAAAAGTTAATCACTGATTACCATTTTCCTTGCAAATTACTTTGTGTAATTTGACCAAGTAATTAAGCATTGATAACTGACAAATTATTTTCGTGACGAGTGGTTTCTATCCAATGCGGCGACAGTACTATTATACTAGTAACAATAGGTTACTATCCCCTAAGTCAAGGCGTGGTTCTGTTAGTTAAGAAAACGTTGCGTGGCAGGGCGTTGGTTCGGTGGTAAAAGCGTATAAATGCAGTTACCGTTTTAGTAGCGATTGATTACTCTCCTTTGTGGCGAGAGTACTATTATACTAACAGTAATAGCCTACCGTAGGTTAGGGTGTGGTTCTGCTAAGAAAACGTGGCATGGCAGGGCGTGGGTTCGGTGGTGACCTGTTTCTTCGGCTTGTATTGACGTAATTCTCGAGTTTGACAGACGTTTAAAGATTTTGTGGAGGGAAAGCTACCTAGTTCAGGGTTAGAGAGCTCTTCAGGAGCATCGTAACCTGCATTCCACATTACATAACGTAAGTTGAGGATTTAAATGAGCGTATATGAGGTTTAAATGTGCTATATGAGGAGGGAGGGGGTGCTGGGATTCTGTGTGCGCGCGCTTACGTGACAATAGAACATGTTTGTTGTGAATGCACTTAGGTTAAGGCGACACACGTGTCGACGTTGAGGAGCCAGGAGGTAACGCTGTCGTTGCGGCTGTGCTGTTGCTGTATTGATCGTTGCCGTGTGTCTAAACTGCTGCCTTGCCGCCCTTGCCGTCGCCATCCCAGGAGCCCCCTAGCCACCACGCCTAGACTACCCTACGGTATGGATGTCAATGCATACTAAAACTGTGAAGACAAAGAAGGCGTTTCGTGTGTCGAGAGACAGTTCACCCCTAACTCATGTTTGACGAGTGGAGGTGTAAGTTTCCAGCATTATGCAAGGAGAGATGGTAGTCTATAACTAGCCTTACAGCTGATCTGGCGCTCTGCTGGCTCTGGTCAGCTCCAGGAACAGAAAGGGTATTAACAGCAGCTGTTATACCTTTAGAACACTTATTCAACAGATATATCATGAGAAACAACCTCCATCCTTACTCATACCTCACATAAAGGAATCATCCTTCAACTTAATCAGAGAGCATACTAAGGAAACCCGAGGTGTGACGCGTGAGTCATAGTCTTCGTAGCATCCCCCCCCTCAGTGCCCCCTCCTGGCCATAGCACCATGGTCCATGGGGGCGTCGCCCCTCAGTCAGGCGTGGGGAGCCAGTACGTTCGGTGCCTCTGTCTTCCCGTCCGTCCTGTTTTCGTCCTTTATTGGTCACAGGGACGCTATGTGTTTGGCTGATTGTCTACACAAGGTTGTGGTAGTGTAACGAAGGAATCATGTAAGAATTCGGCCCTTGAGACTTTGCACATAGGCCTAAACGCAATTTTGCTGTAGTGCACTTTATTGGCACTAGGCTTATGGCTTATCGGGGAGGTTAACGTAGGTGGTGAGCACCTATTATAGTGACAGTTCCTTTTGCTCATTACTGAGAAGGGAATAATGATTACCGAGTGATGGAGCATCAAGGAAGGGGTTGTTGGAGCACCGTGCCTGGACTTATCAACCGTCATTGATTGTGTGTGTGTGTGTGTGAGAGAGAGGGAGAGCTTGGTTGGCCTTGATCAATACCTTGCCATCACTGAAGCTCTTCCTGAGGCTCCTGACAAGGGCACCAGGCCCCTGAAGTGCAAACACTTCTCCTTCTTCACTAGAACCAATAACATATCTATCCGCACGCATCACTGAAGACTTCGCCCATGGTTTGGATGACCTTGCTCCATTATGTCCAAGGCCATTAACTCCTACAGAATGTAAGTACAGCTCGTAACATTCACTAAGTGTCATTTGTACTGATGTGACTGTCATGTATAACATTGTGATAAAGAAAGGGGTTTTTGAAAGATAACGTCACAACAATGGCCACGTGACAGTAGAATGTGAGTGTTGGGCAGTGCATGTTCGCGGAGGCAGGAGAAAGAAGACCTCTACTCGTGCATGCATCCACCCCTCACGAGGCCCCGCTGCACCCGACTTTCTGCTCTAGCTCATCCCTGTACCGTCCAAATCCATTATGCAAGAATAAACCAGCGTTTTCATTCTTTCATCCCCTTCACTGGCAAACTCGGAAGAACCTTCCTTCGTCTCTATTTTCTCTTGCCTATGACTTGACCTCTTTCAAGAGAAGAGTATCAAGACACCTCCGCCAGCAATTGACCTCTCTTGGCCACTCTACACTTTTATAGATGCAGTGCTAAGCGGGCTTTTTTTTCGCGTGTTTTGCCCTTGATCTGCTTCCATTGCTGTAAAAACTTGGAAAGAAGGAAACTCGTGAGCATCTAAGTCATGTGGATTGATGACTAATCATGGTACAGAAAAAGTAAATTGAAAAGTTTGGCCTCGTGAATTATCTCGTGATATAATTCTAAGCGTAACAAATATCGTGAATGTCAGCTATATCTAAAACAATCAAGTAGATTGCGCTTTAGTGTAAAGTGAACAGTGACAAACGCGGAATAGATTCTCATAACGAAAGTAAAAGTGCGAAAAATATGACTGCTAATAATACTAACTAAGAAAAAAATAACGGACGTTTATATTAGTGATCGCGAATGTTCACTTTAAGTCTATAACAAGAACAATTAAGTAGACACCGCATAGGCGGTGGCTGAACAGATAGCAAGACGGCCCCGCGTTCAGGAGGACGCGAGTTTAATCCCCGACCGGTGCCACCAAGCTGGGATTTTTCAGCCGCCGCCGAGTGGCTTAAAAAAACTACCCACATGCTGTCCAGAAGACCACCTTTCAACCCGGACTCTAGATTCTAGGATTAAAGATGAGCTCCGGGAGGGCAGCATGAGCCAATGCAAGATGGCGCCACTATAAACACTCGCCTGTGCCAGAACGGGCTGGGCCGACCATCAGGACCCACCGGGAAGAAGCCTTGGACCGACCATCAGGATCCACCGGGAAGAAGCCTACCGGCGCAATAGGCCAAGACAAAAAAAAAAAAAAAGGAAAAAAAAGCTATACAATTTGTTGCGTAAAACAAACGTTGCGATGTTTTGGCTTTTGTTTTCATGTTATGAGAGCAGCTTCATAGCAGAATAGCTTTATGGGACTGCAGAATGTGAGTGTCTGTAGAAGCTTACGCTGCCAGCACCCATTGAGCCTTATTAGAGAGGAACGTGAAAAACTTAGCTAGTTGTTCCGTGTGCAAGGCTCAGGATAATACCGATCACTCAGTGGAAAGGCAAGTTTAGCTTTATGCAAGGCCGAGATGGACACGGATCTGCGGGGAGAGAGAGGGTGGTGGTATGTATATATATATATATATATATATATATATATATATATATATATATATATATATATATATATATATATATATATTACGTCAATTGTTCCCTTTTCGAGGATTAGGCTTTCGATGGCTTTTATTAACATGATTATCGTTGGAGCGGTAGTTTATTGCCATGGAGGCCCTTCATGGCAGGCAACTCCTCCAATTTATCCGGGTTTGGGATATATATATATATATATATATATATATATATATATATATATATATATATATATATATATATATATATATATATATATATTCTCTTTTATCTCCCTTCCATACCTTTCTTCCTTCCTCTCCACTCTATCACCAAGGCCACATAAGGGGAGAAAAGGGAGATTTGTGAGTAGTGTTGGTCACATTTATAGCAGTGTTTAATATTAATAGTGTTTTGGGACTATATCTATATCGGTCTCAACACACACACACACACACACACACATATATATATATATATATATATATCTATATATATATATATATATATATATATATATATATATATAGTATATATATATATATATATATATAAATTAGTCGATAGTTGCATTGGATTTCTTATACGTCATGTCTTAGAGTCCCATTCACACTGTGCCGACTCTGGGCCACGACAACCCAGCGATTCGGGGTAAACGAAGTCTGTGGTGTGAAATGTTTATGTGAAAGGGTCGCACATAGTAGGAAAGAGGTCTATGAACGGTCGCCGGATGTTGATTCGGCAGTGTGAAGGGGGCTTAAAAGTCGCTGGGTTGTCGTGGCCCAGAGTAGGCACAATGTGAATGGGTTTTTAACTCAAATAGCGTTATCGGCGGAACAGTTACGCTGCTAATTTTTACCCCCTTTGAATTTCATCGCCGTAACAGTTTGTACGCCGCCCAATTTTCCATGGGTACAATTCTGCTGGTGGACTGCTAGCTTCCTACAAGTTGGCGGGCCCGAGCAACACTGCCCTGTGCTTGGGGCAGTGTTGGCAGCCATGTTTTTAGTGAATTCTGCCTCGTCATTGACTCTGCCTCTATTTTTTCTCTCACGGGGCGATTGGCTGCGCGCCTGTCATATATTTTCACACGATATTAAACCATTGCTAATAGCTTGTTAAAGTGCTTCATTGACTATTTTTTTTATATCACGCCCCACAATACTGTTATGGCCCCCATACATTATAATGTATGGGGGCCATAACAGTGTGATTGGTAATTATCAATCACGATTGAGTTTCTCCATCGTGTCTGGGCATGATTGAAAGATTGCGCAAATGACTGAGCAAAATCTGTGTCTGATTTTTTCAGTCAGTCATGATGATTGCACAATCATGATTGATAGTGTGTGGTAAAAACTGCGCAATACTTTTCTATCGCACGTCAGCAGCCATAGCGAGTCTACGGGAGAGGCAGGGGTTATACTTTCGTCATGCTGGACTTGTGTCCCCAACTTGGAATCTTCTTCCCGTATTAAGGTGGAAAGTCATTTTTACGGTTGAAAAAATCATTTTTTTGAGAATTTCAGATGAACTTGCGCGGCACGTGTGGAGGTACTGCGCCGCACTGCCAAGCTTTAGAGCGTCATGGTGGCCTTTAATTAAATACCTACTACCCTACGCACGGGGGATTTAAACATATATACTGTCACTTCTCTTTGTGTATCTTCTATTTGCATCCTCTTTTTCCGATTTTTTTCGTGATTATATATAATTATGGTACTGTATGATAGTCTCTCCACATCTCCACGCGAGAAGAGTGAGTGAGTAGCGGGGAGGCAGAGTATTGATTTTGTGGCGCGGGAGGGTACACACGCTCCGCCCTCACACGTGCGTTTCTCCTTGGCCTGCTTATACCGTCTTCCAGTGGATTTTCAGACACTATGGGGAAGCGGAAAGCTGTGGCTACATCAAAATAAAGCAAAGTTTGCTGGCCTAAAAAGGGTAAGATTTATGTCTCAGCTCATAATACTTGAGCACAACTTGGGATATGAGGCAAATAGATACATTGCCTATATAGGCTTCCCTTCAACTCCTGAGGCAACAATAACAAGAAAACAAATGGATAAAGCCAGGATTTCTCCACCAACCAAAAAAGAAGAGAAATGAAAGAAAAAGCCGCGAGTCTGCAGATTATCAGTCAGGTGGCATTGATGCATAAACCTGGCGACAATGAATGAGTTGGGTGGTGCCCAATGATACCCTCCCCTCTGAGGGAGTAATATTTTGTCTTTTAGAATACATTGTGCATTCCTACATGTATTATAAGAGTCAAAAGGGGACCAGGTGCCAAAATCTACTTTGAGGAAAATCAATTGTGAACACACCCTCCCCATAGAAGTGACCTGAGATGACCTGAAAGAGTTTCCTGCGAAATCTGACCTCTTGAACATTATCAGAAGAGTAAGATAAGGAACGAGACATAGTTGTGTTGTGCTTGAAAACATCTCAGTACCGTACATTGTCACCTAAACATAAAAGTGCGTTTTTCTCAAAATAAAATTTTAATGTAAAGAATTATATATCTCGACGTGTATTTGGATGATTTTTAATTTTTTTGCAGCATAATACTCAGAAAAGAATTATCTACAGGACTACATATTGAGATTCGTTAATGTCGAAGTTTGTAGGATCTGTGATTTTTTTTTCGGTAGTTTATACAAAAAAAAATACCGCTTGAATTGATTTTGTTTTGTGCACTTATTATTTGCAATATGCAAATGATAATATGTAGTATTGCTCCTTTGGGTGTCATTTAAATCTCATATAAAGGATATTCCTTTACTTTGAATAGTTTTCCGTGAATAAGAATTTTTTGAGCATGTGTAAAGCTTAAAAAAAATATAAAAAACTTTCAATTTTTATGAAAATTATATCAGGGGTACCTCACAGTCTAGTGTTTAAACTGTAAAAAAAATCATTAGTCTTGACGAAAAATTACGCCCACAGTAGATCAAAATGTCTGAACACGTCCGTAAAAATGACTTTCTCCCTTAAAGGCGTCACTAATTCCATAAAATCAATAAATATTCTTATCCGTGCGTAAAATAGAAAAATATCTTGTAGCCAACAGCAGAGAATATTTTTAATGCGTTCCGTAAGTGTTCGTGGGCGATGCCAAGCCGTCATCCATAACTTTTTTTTCTTTCATCCATAGCCCTCGTGCACATGGATGAATGCAATGCGAGCGGCTATCTTGCTATGTTTACTTAGTGTCGCTGGACTAGTGGTGTGGTCTAAACCAATGATTGTGCAATCACATTGTTCAAACGTGATTGATAGTGAACGGCTGGTTGTATTAGTGTAAAGTGAACAATGACACAAACGCGAAATAGATGGTAATAATAATAAGTAAAAGTGGCCACTCTTTACTACTATTCCATAGGAGCAGTGATTTGCGGGCTTTTTTTTCTACCCTTGAGCTGTTTTCTATACTGTAAAATGAAAAAATAAGAACAATATGACTGCAAATATTAATAATTGTAAGACAAAAATAACATGTTTATATAAGTGGAAGCGATAGACACCAAAATTAGTCATGAGTGCACAAACGATATTCGCTCATCTTGTGTGAGCGCCCTCACAAATAGACACAAACAAGCAATAGATATTGTATATGTGATAGGTCATTTAAATAATTATAACATATGACAGTATTCAATATAAAAATGTTCAGTATAGATAAAATTATAAAACAAAAAAATGAATGACAAAAAAAATCAACTGTAAATATGATGGATGCAGCACATAGGGAAAAATAAAATAGTATGAAAAGTAGCCACAAGCAACAGTGTACAGTCAGAAATTGCCCCCCCACCCCCCAGAAAAAAAAAAGTATCAAGTGAAAAATTCTAGGGTTAAGACATTTCAATTTTCAACATATCTGCCACAATCAAGGGAGGGTCAAAACTACAAAATACATAAATACATGGCCCAGTAAGCACTACTATTATGTTCATTCATCACTTTCTGTTGTTATAACCTATTTTCTGCAAAAAAAATCTGCCAACACCAGGGAGTCAAATTTGATTATTAAACATTATGCTGTATTGTTTAAGTGTATCTGTCCACATCCCCAAGGCCCCATTCCTTCATGTAAACATCTTTGAGGACAGACTTCATGATTGTGTCACCTCTGGGAATGCATTCACTTGGCCAAATCAGATTCAAATTTACACTTCATAATGTGTGAAAAGGATGGTGTAAGCTTTACTGGTTGGGGAAGTGGAGCACAGCCTGCTCCTGGTCACCAGTGTTGTAAACCAAAGACAAAGGGTTTCCAGTAAAAGGTCTGCAAACTTGTCTGCCAGGATAAGTTGCAGAGCTTCTGCAGTAAAGTTGTGGGTAGGGCTGGGCAAGTACAGTTAATTTTAGTAGGTAGTGCAAGTACCGACAGAAGCCATGCTTGCAGCGCAGCATGGCCTCACTGGCGAAGTACTGGTAGCTGCTTGCACCCATGGTATAATAACTGGGAAAACGGACTCACCAGTGATGCAAATTCATGCTGTGTTCACAAGAACACTCTTCTTATAAAAGGTTGTGGTGCCATTTGAAAAGTGCCCTGCCTCTACAGCCATATGTAGTAAGTTAAGCAAGCCCATAATATTTGTTTTACAGGAATGAATAAGGCATATTATGTAAAATAAACACCAAGTTAGAGCCACATTATGAAAATAATATTGCCTGGGGTGAAGTAATAACCCCTTTCTCACTTGGAGCACCCAGAAGGATGATGAAAATCATATTCCTCTGAGCAAATTAAAGCAAAGAAAATAAAGTGTGTCAGACATCAGAGGCCATAAGGCACCACTGCTCTTCTGAACTTGCCAACTGCAAGTCTCCACTCATCCTACAGCCTCTCAGCACATGGCTTTCTACTCAACATCCTCATACTTCTTAAATTCCTTATGTACTCTTGTCGCTTGTAATCTGTGGAACAGCTTCCTTTGTCTGTTTACTCTTTAAAGAGGATAGTAACCTATCATTACTTCATTAAGTTATCATCACTAGCATAGTAACCCATCACCACTAAGGATGGTAAGCATTAGCACTTTTTATCCCTTCATAATTTAAGGAATATTGGAAAATTAAGACCTCACTTTAACCTAATGGATAATAACTTATTTTCAATAAAACGGTTATCCTGTGCGAGATGACTAACGTCTTCTTCATGTCATTTGTTGTGCTGTTGGCCCATGGTGTGTCCCTTTCTACCCCCATCTCATTTGCTGTCCTCTTCTTTAACCTCTCTTCCTACCTTCCACTTCTCCTTTATGATGCTGAGTAATGCAGTGTAGTCACCAGCATAGGAGTGGATAGAACAGTTTGTTTTGGAAAGCTCATTATTGAACAGTAAAAAGAGAGTGGGAGATAGAACAGAGCCCTGCAGAACACCACTGTTGATAGGTTGAGAGGTAAAACAATGATCATTTATTACAGTAGAGATAGATTAACTTGAAGGGAAAGTAGGGATGAAAGAGAGAGGGATAGAATCCATAGGAGGGTAGTTAAGAAATAAACAAATAAAATTAAATAGTTTGTAAAATGAAAAAAAAAAATATAATAATAGATAAGAGGTAAGATAGGGTGCATATTATAATAGCCTTGTGACTAGGTAATACTCATCTCCCAGTCTGGCTCCGTGTGCTATTTAGGCACATAAGTTCCACTCTCGATGCATACTCCCTTGACATTTAGTGGTATCAGTACTGAGGTGTTTGGTGCTGGTACTAGTACCAGTACCTCCCAGCCTATGTTGTGGGGAGCCACCATTTCCTTTACTGTGTCAGCTGATCCAATGCAGCCACACGTTCACCAATCATTTGGAACAGAGTTTTCATATTGTCTGTGAAACTCCTAGCACCGAATGATATTTATCAATCAAAACAACCATCACATTCCAGAGTATGACACTATTCCAGGATAATAAATGAGTGAGCAGATGTGCGTGAAACATTTTTAAGAGAACATTGATAAACAAGAAACATTTTGTGGTAGCTACACTTTTTTATCTACATTTTATAATATTCTTATCTAAAATATTATACAAAGTTTAATATTACTTATGCCATCAATTGGTGGTGGCTCCTCAACTATTATTTTGCAGTGAAGACTTGTAGGGAGTTCCCTGGTTGCAAGGAGGAGCTGAGGTTGTGCATGGAGAGAGGAACTATTTTTCCAAATAATTTAAATGGGCTTAAGAGGGGCTGAGAAATGTGTGTGTGTGTGTGTGTGTGTGTGTGTGTGTGTGTGTGTGTGTGTGTGTTATGTACCCACAGTCTGATCACTTCCTGGACTTGTAATCACTAGCCAGTAGTTTCATGAAAAGAGCTTTCTTTTGAGCTTGGGGGATCAATCTCTGGGTATTGCTGGACCCCCTTCCCCCCATATTCCCTTTGATCAAGGGGGGCAATAACTGCTCCTGTCAGTAAAAAGAAAATTATTGTCCCGAGACGGACTTGATTCCCAGTCTGCCAAGGGACAGGTTATGGAATGGTGTGTGTGTGTGTGTGTACTTTAAAAAGAAAACACAAAATGTACCTGCTGAATAGGTAAATATATTCACCAATTTATATCTTGATACTTTTTTGTAAAATCAAAATCGTAACTCAGATTGCTGTTAAACATTTATGGCAAATTCCAACAGCTTTATAATCCTGTATTCATTAAGGAAACATATTAATAATGACCTTTTTTTTTTTCAGTAAGAAAATTGAAAGCATTGGCAGGATGACTGCACTCACCCAAGAGGAAGTGGCCTCCCACACGAGGACAGTGGTGCAAGGGTTAGAGGCTCTTCGCAATGAGCACAATTCCATCCTTTCTGGCATCAGTTCAACTCTTTCATCTACCCATCACCCTCCAGATTCAAATGTCATCTCTGAGAAAGCTGGGATATTACAGCGATCTTTAGACCAGATTGAACTAGGGCTTTCAGAAGCCCAGGTAAGTATTCATATTCCAGATGTTTAATAGGATTTAGTTTCCTGTCTTAGATCATGCACACAAACTCAAATGTCCATTATCTTTTCATTACAATAGCAGAAAAAGGAATAAGCACAGTAAACAAGAATGTACTGGTTTTATAACTTGCATGTATGCAGTTTATTATTGCATATTTTTTTTCTGATCTGTTTATTTAGAAAATCTTACAATTAAATACTGCATTAAAGGTTTTATAAGGATTGTACTTTGCATGGCTAATCTCAGGTGACAACTCTGGTAGTAATTCAGACTTAAGTTGCTGATGTTCTGCATAGGCTTGACCATTTTTTGAGAAGTGATCTGGGCAAAAATAGTTGAATCACTGTCTCTGGCAAAGCCTAAATTGCATAGATCATGTAGAACAAACCTGTGATCTTTCACACCCTTTTTACAGGCCAATTATTAAATAGAAAATCTGAATCAACAAATTATCTTTTCACGCTACCAGAAATTAGTTGAAGTATAAGTTTTAAGCAGTAATTTTTTGTATTTAATTCACACTCATCTTTTCAATACTGAACCCTACAGATCATGCTGGCACTGGCATCACATCTTCAAACAGTGGAAGCAGAGAAACAGAAACTTCGAGCTCAGGTTCGAAGACTATGTCAGGAAAATGCTTGGCTTCGAGATGAATTGGCTTCCACTCAGCAGAAGCTGCAGGCATCAGAGCAACATGTAGCCCAACTGGAGGAGGATAAGAAGCATTTGGAATTTATGTCAACTATCAAGAAATATGATGCTGATGTGCAGGTCACTATTGTAATATATTGCTTACTTCTTTTGGTTCTGAGGAAGGGGTAACCCTTTCGATGGTAAATCCTCGCAGCAAGGACTAGCATAACTTGCCGGTGGTGCTAAATCCTCGCTGCGAGCACCAGTCGCACTCAAATTTCCTGCATATGAGAGTGTTCCAACACTATTTCTCACCCCACAGCATTGCCAATTCAGTGGGTTTTCCACTAAATTTAGTGGAAAATCATATCAGCCTAGCGTGGAAAATCTACGGACGAGTAACTGGTGGATGTTGTTGTCCAATACAGCAGCATTTTTACATAGCTTCACCTATCACTTGACTGATTTTTGGAAAATCTACTGGTGGATGTTGTTGTCCAATACAGCAGCATTTTTACATAGCTTCACCTATCACTTGACTGATTTTTTGACCAAATAGTTGCAAATTTTGTAGTTGGCAATACTACCCTGCCAGCACCCCATCAAGACTCGGTAGTTACCTCTATATGGCTGGCCGTTGCGCACGCATAAATGTACATCTTCACAGGCAACACCCCACGAACATGCCTGTACGTTCGCAGGAGAGGCTTACATAACTGAATCTTATAGATCTTGGCCTCCTCTATCCAATGGTGTTTTTTGTTTTTTAGCTGTGATGAATAGTTTTTGAGATAAGCGGTTGAAAGAGCGAGCACTAGCGTCACTTGCTGAACGTGCCTGTACATTCGCAGTACTCTCGTCCCCTCTCGTCCCCTCTTGTCCCCTCTCCTCTCCTCTCGTCCCCTCTCCTCTCCTCTCGTCCCCTCTCCTCTCCTCTCGTCCCCTCTCCTCCCCTCTTGTCCCCTATCCTCCCCTCTCCCCCCTCTCGTCCCCTCTCCTCTCCTCTTGTCCCCTATCCTCCCCTCTCGTCCCCTCTCCTCTCCTCTTGTCCCCTATCCTCCCCTCTCCTCCTCTATCCTCCCCTCTCCTCCCCCTCTCCTCCCCTATTGTCCCCTCTCCTCCCATCTTGTCCCCTCTCCTCTCCTCTCATCCCCTCTCCTCCCCTGTCGTGTCCTCTCGTCCCCTGTCCTCTCCTCTCCTCTCGTCTCCTCTCCTCCCCTCTTGTCCCCTCTCCTCCCCTCTCCTCCCCACTCGTCCCCTCTCGTCCCCTTTCGTCCCCTCTTCTCCCCTCTCGTCATCTCGTCCCCTCTCCTTTGCAAGAGTTGAGGTTTGACATGAAAGTCACTAATCGGAATAGTCAGCTTGTGCCTTGAACTAAAAATGGCAGTGAATGGGTTAAGCAACTCAAGGAACCTAGCCCTTTTTCCCATTACAACCTAACTTCCTAGACCATAAAATTATTTGTGCACAACAGTCTGAGGAACCTAATTGTTGTTTCAGTTTTGAACTGATAGTATGTGTTTGACAGGTATAGAAAGGGCAGAAAATATTTGTATTATTTAAGTTCCTGTGAAAACTGGGAGGTCAGGAGCTGGTAATTTCACTTTGTTTGCAATGATGTTACTGGAAGCCCAGTCAATCTGCAAATGGTAGAATTGCATCAGTTTCATACTTGAAAGGCATTTTGGAAGTTAAAAAATCAATCAATATGTATCTACCTGTTTTTGTTTATATATCATATTTTGTTTTGCAGGACACTGAGTCATCAATGGAAGAGAAGAAAGACAAGAGTGATGACCCAGTGGTGGACCTATTTCCTGATGATGATGCTGATGATCGTGCAGGTAAGGTCTTTAGGAGGCTACACTCCACATACAGCTTTTATGCCCTTCTCAATCCCCTTCATTCAACTAGTTCTGAACTGTTTAGTTGGTCTTTCAAAACTTGCCCTCTGGGGTCACATTAGCCTCAGATAACGTCGTTGCACTTGTTTTCTTAGCAGTGTGTTTATTTTCCCAGATACTCGTAATAAATAATTCAAATGGAGTAGTGTGAAATGGAGGGTATGGATGGTAGACTGAACTATGAGTTTAGTTACTTTTATATATATATATATATATATATATATATATATATATATATATATATATATATAT
>NC_066511.1:19729421-19756921 GCF_024679095.1 Eriocheir sinensis
CAATAATCAGCACACAATAATCATTCCAAATGGAACAGAATAAAGGCAGATGGAGTCATTGGCTGCAAATCTCAGGAAACATCACCTCTTAGGTGAGAATGCCAGGAAAAATTAGGCAGAGAGGAGAAAAGGAGGCAGAATGGAGGAGATGAGGAGAGATTGAGTAGAGAGAAAGAAGAATAAGCAGAAGGGTTTGTTTGAGGTAAGAGAGGGTTTTTGAGGGCGATCTCCAGAGGTCGATGTTGGGGGATGGTGCTGGACCAACTGCTCTGGAAGTGAGTGAGGTGGATTGACTGAATGGAGAAGTTGTTGTTCAGAGCCTGTAAGCAGATGTGAAAGGATGGTGGGGAAAGCTGAAAACGGAAAGTGAAAGGATGGTGGAGAAAAAGAAAAGGAAGGATGGTGGGATGTATTTAGGAGAGGGGTCAATTCAAATAGTCAAAGAATTTAAATAGTCAAAAATATTGTTGGGAGAGAAACAGATAGTAGATGAGATAGGAATGACAATGATGTAGTAACCAGATGGTGGAAAAATCAAGAAGAGAGTCAGATGAGCAGCAGGAGAGCAAGTGATGTCGTTTCTTGCGTGGCGCGTGGAGTGATGTCATTGGACTTTAGGAAATTAGGGATAGTAGAGATAAAGGGAGGAACAGAGAGAGGTAGCCTGAAACCTGTATTGCATGAAATATCTCCTCGTACAAGACTCATGATGTACAGTTTCTGATATCATATTTACCCCATTATTCTCACTAATATTAATAATTAATAATGAACACATGGATATTTTTTTCCAATATGATTTTTTATGTAGCTTGTACTGCTCCTTTTTTTAGTCATACAATCAAGCCACCTGTGACATCAAGATCAAGATCATACAAATAGGGCCCGACGGAAAAACGGGATAACAGCAAGGCATGGGCAATCCTCCATCGATTTCAATTTTGTATAGTAGTTATTAGATCGCCCTGTATTCTATGGTAACATATTATAAGACAGCCACGGACTATGAAGGATTATATACAATGATAAAGGAAAGTTTGCCGTTGTTATTGGATAAGACAAAAAACAGACCCTTAAAAACACCCCAAAGAAGAAAAAAATCATTGAAAATTTGTACATTCGGCGTACAAGGCGCAGGGCTGAACTTTCAGGCATTTTTTATGAGAAAAAGGTGTGCGCTATACGCTGAAAAATACGGTATTTATTTTTCGACAGAAACCTACCTCTTGTTTGATTTACATCGTTTTTGATTTACGACCTCTCCAAGAACGCAATACTGCGTAAATCGAGAGTTACCTGTATATATATATATATATATATATATATATATATATATATATATATATATACACACACACACACATTAGACATACTTGATTAGAAAACATTTACATGTTGATACATTGCACCCCTCTAATGTCACTTATTTTAAAGTTTTAACCCTTTTATGACAAAAAAAAATATATTTTATTTACTTGAATTTGTAACAAATCAATCCTGAGGGTCCAAGTAGCATGGGATGCATGAATTTACCCTAAGACTCTTTTCACATGAACATGTCTTCATGCCTCATGAAGTTGTGTGTAGGTTAGAAATATATAGATTTCAATGGTACCCTTCACTAGAGTCAAGAACTTTAAAAAATGTATTGTGGGCTCATCGCTGCATGGCCACACCACCAGCACCAAGGCTTATAAAGTCTGCAGTTCGTCCCATTTTCGTAACCTAGGTTCTTATTGGCAGTTGAAGTACTGTGTGAGGGTTGGTCAGAGGTCATTAGGTCAGTTCTCATAAAAACACTTTTTAATCTGTTGCATTTTTGCAAGGTCTTATGATTAAGGCCAGTTGACTTTGATTGTAATTGTCTACTGATTACTGCAAGACGTGATTGTCTGTTTCTTTTTCTGTATGTGGATAAAACCACCCCCCCCCCCCCCCCTCTTTTTTTTTTTTTTTTAGAAGAGGGATAGTTGTTTCGAAAATCATAGTTTTGTGCCCACCCTACTTAGCAATTCCATGCAATGGCCATTCATACAATGATGAAACAAGTCACAGTCATTATATGATTGATGTGAAATAACCCACTAGACAAGGGATAGATGAGAGATATGTATATTCCTCTTGGGAACAAAACATTGAGAGTATATATATATATATATATGTATATATATATATATATATATATATATATATATATATATATATATATATATATATATATATATATATATATATATATATATATATATAGATATATATATATAGATATATATATATATAAATATATATATATATATATATATATATTTATATATATATATATATATATATATTTATATATATTTATATATATATATATATATATATATATATATATATATATATATATATATATATATATATATATATATATATATACATATATATACATATATATATATATATAAATAAATAAATATATAAAAATATAAATATATATATATATAAATATAAATATGAATATGTTTATTAAGAAATACACAGAATCACAAACATATAATATAAAACAATAACAATTAAAAAATAGAGGAATATACATAAAGTAGAAAAACAATGAAAGCAGAATATAAATAGGATGGAGAGCTTTGTAACATATCATAAACGGCCATCAAGGTAGTCAACTTTATCATAGCTTAACCCTAAACCCTAAACAGTTGTCTCTTCAAACAGCTGTGTAAGAAATTGGATTCTCACCATCACGCGTTGTGTTTGTACACAATTATACGATTGTTTTCAAAGGGAAACATGTAGAGGCAGTTATATGAACTGTGCAATGAAGTTTTGGATCCAATGCTGAAAATAGATTTCAATGACCATTCCAGTCTGACTTTTTTTTTGCTGTCTATCTGATGTGATTGACATCCTCAAAGCATTGCTTGCCATCAGCCTCAAACTACAAGGTACAAGGGATGAATATCAGCATCATACACTGTGACCTCACTTGGGTCTTTACAGCAAAGCTTGACCTCTGAATATGTTGGATTAAGTATGGTAACTCAACAGAGTTTTTCCAATTAAGATATTTTTCTTCATTATTACCTTTAATCTCAGGTAAATGAATAGAAAGTAGAGATATTTTCCTGATATAGATGCGAAGAACAAGGCTTGAAAAAACATCAGGAATCTATCTAAACTTAGGTGGAGTTAAAAACTAGATTTAGAGATGTACTAGGTCAGTATATCCCCTGACCTTACATCCAGGTCTGTGGTTTTTTTTTTTTTTTTTTTTTTTTTTAGCTATGGAGACAGTTCAAGGGAGTAATGAAAAAACTTAAAAAAAAAAAGGCCCGCTACTTACTGCTCCAGAACACATATCTCTGTTTGGCTGTGTTTTCTGCTTTCATATCTGTCACCAGGTACAGCAACAAACCGAATGTTGAAGGGGACTCGTGTTGTGCTTTCTGTGGCTTACAATCTTGCATTGAATGCATTGTTGCTAGGAACCAGTGTTGGAGTTTTTTATGTAATCTCACTGAATTTGCTGCATTTGGGCAAATTGCAACTCTGAAATACAGGGAGTCCTCGACTTACGATGGAGTTCTGTTCCTAACGACGTGTAGTAACCTGATTTTCGACACAAGTCAGAACACACCTAAGTAAGCACCTATGTCACCCACTTTTTATTTTTTATTTTTTTATTTTTATTTATTTATTTATTTTTTTCTATACATACGTCGCTTTTAGGCTTTTCCCTGATTCTCTCCTCCCTCACTTCCTTTCTTTCTTCTCCCTCTCCGTCCCCTTATTTTCCTCTTTCCTTCTCATTTCTTTCTTCTTTTCCTTTCCCCTCCCTCCAAGATTTTCTCTCTTAATCTCTGACATGTTTTCTCTCTCCCTCTTTCCTCATCCTTTACCTGACCCTCCCTCTCTCTCTCTTCTTTTCCCCTCCCATTTCCTCCACTCATTTCCCTTGTTTCCTCCTTTCTCACACCTTATCTGTAGCCTTATCTCTCACTCCTTCTTCCCCATTAGATTATATGAACACACACACACACACACACACACACACACACAGACACACACACAAAAGGGGAAATGGGAATGGTGTGGGGAGGGAGGGACAGAAGGGAGAGTCAGAATCATGTCCTGACAGAGGCCCTGACTTGACTCCCTACTGCCCCTCCCTCCCCACACCCTTCTCATTTCCTCTCACATAAGAACATAAAAATACAGGTAGACTGCAAGAGGCTGAATGGCCTACACAAGGCAGCTCCAGCTTCCCCCCCCACTACTACCTGTCATCCTCGTCCATGTAGCTATCAAGTCTACTCTTAAAACAACCTATCATCCCTGCACTCAGTGTGTGATTGCTGAGTCTATTCCATTTCTCCACCACCCTATTACTAAACCAATGCCTGCCTATTTCCATCCTAAATCTATACTTTTCTAATTTAAATCCATTACTGCGTGTTCTATCCTGCTGGCTAATTCTCAGTACTTTACTTATATCGCCTTTGTTGTAACCCTTGACCCATTTGAATACTTCTATCAGATCTCCCCGCACTCTGCGTCTTTCTAGAGAATGTAAGCTGAGATGTTTCAGCCTATCTTGATATGGGAGGTTCCTAAGCCCCTGAATCATCTTGGTCATCCTCCTCTGAACTGATTCTAGCAAGTTGATGTCTATTCTGTAGTGTGGGCACCAAAAGTGGACAGCATAATCTAAGTGTGGCCTAACTAACACTAAATGAAGTTTGAGGATGACCTCTGCACTTTTGTTCGTTACCGTCCTGTTGATAAAGCCTAATACCCTGTTAGCCCTATTCCTCACACTAATGCATTGCTTCCTTAGGTTTAGGTCTGAGTTCACTAACACTCCCAGATCCCTTTCACACACTGCCCTGCCTATCGCTATGGAGTCTAAACTATACCCATGTATTGGGGTACACACTACACTTGGTGATGTTAAAATTCATCTGCCATTTCTCTGACCTAGCTGACAGTTTGTTGAGGTCCTGCAGTGCTCTAGCATCCTCCCCTGTCCTAATAGTACGTCCTATTTTGGTGTCATCCGCAAATTTACCTGTGTCACTGGTTATCCCATTGTCTATGTCATTGATGTAGATAATAAAAGCAGGCCTAACACATAACCTTGAGGAACCCCACTAGTAACATTACCCCATTTGGATTTTTTACCATTAATGGTAACCCCCTGTTTCCTGTCGCTAATCCACACCTTAATCCATTCAAAACCTTCCCTCTTATTCCATGAGCCCTGACTTTATTTAATAGTCTCTGGTGAGGTACCTTATCAAAGGCCTTACTAAAATCAAGATAAACTACATCGTAACTCTCATCATTGTCAGCTGCCTCGTATACTCTATTGTAAAAGGATAAAAGATTAGTAAGGCACGACTTTCCTTTAGTAAACCCATGCTGTGGGTCCTTAATTAAATTATGTCTGTCAATATGGTCCTTAATACTATCTGCTATTATTGACTCAAGCATTTTACCTATAACTGACATCAAACTAATCTGCCTATAGCTTTTCACAGAAGATTTGTCTCCCTTCTTATATACTGGAATAACTTGTGCTGGCCTCCATGAAACCGGCACCACCCGTGTCTTGCGACTTCCTAAAAACTTCTGTTAGCTCCCCACTATCCTCTCTTATCTCTCCCTGTTTCATCCACTCCTTTTCCTTGTTCTCCCTTCTCACATCCTCTATATGTATTTTTTTTATCACGCACTCTGTCCCTCTCCTTGCTTTCCCCTTCCCTGTAGTTACCTAGTTGTATTTACCTAGTTGTGATATACAGGAAGTGAGCTATGCCGCGCTCAACAAACTAGTTTCCATGCGAAGTTCGCATTTACGAAGCAAACGTCAGAAGTCAAAACAAGAATTATTTAATCATTTATGGGGACCGCATCGTAACCACAAAACGTCCTAGGTCGAGACTGTCATAACCCAAGGACCCCCTGTTTGAATTCTAAAATATAGGATTGTTGTTTTCAGTTGATGAGGAGGGGTCTGGGCATTGAGGCAAGGACCAATTACTGAAGGGGGTATGGCGGTGTAATGGGTAGAAACCTTTGGTTTGAAAGATATTCTCTGTCCTGCATATATGAGGTCGCAATTGGCCTTGTGTTTACAGTATGTGCTTACCACAGTGGGGCTCACAAACCTTATTACTTTGGTGGATAAGTGACCAGCAGCTTGTTTATGTCTATAGTCATGCATTTCCACTGAATTTTGTCCTTAATTCATGTCATTTTTAATCAAGAAAGTACTGTTGGTATGTATTATTGCCTTGGGAAATAGTTATGAATAACTAAAGAAATTTGGGAAGCAGCTTTGTAGGGGAGATATTTGCAATTTATTTTACAGGGTAAGAGCATTTGGCACACAAGCAACCACTAGTTTATTCATGTTTGTGGTCACTTGTTGCTACTGATTTTTCATGATGTGTTGTTTTAAATCAAGAAAATGCTTTTGGTATATATTGTAACCTGAAAAATTGTGGCTAATAGTTGTAAGGTAAGCTTGGGAAGCAATAATATAGCAGGGATGTTTGCAGTTTATTATAGGGAACTGGAGTTCAAGAATCACATCTAGCCCCCAGCCCAAAGCTGACCCTTGAGCACATAAGATAGGGTGATTTTGTCACGTCTTGGGGTGGGGAAATATAACTTTCATACTTGAAAATACATCATTCAGTTTTCTCGTTTTATGCAAATTTCTGTGGAAAGAAAACGTTAATTGAATTTCATGTAGATTGAATTTAATACTCCTATAAGATATAATAGTAAAACGTTCAGTTGCATTCTAACAGCTCTTAAAAATACTTAAAGAATTTTAATTTAATGAAACATTGTTTGAGAAAAGGAATACAAAAGCAACCAACCTTATCACACTTCATAAATTTGTCAGCATTATCTCATATAGTGCACAATGGGCCCTCATTTAGATGCATCAGGTTTGTTATGGCAGCCTTCAGGTTTGTCATGGCAGTCTTACTACTGCTAACACCTCAAGTTTTGTCTTCAAAGCTTGTCAAATTCCTGTCTCATGTAGGACAAATTGGGTTTACACTATCTTTTACTGAATGATTGCTTGCCATGGTGCATGCACTAATTTCTCAAAAAATAGTAACTTAAGCACACTAAACAATCTTTGAGGTAGGTAGTGGAAACAACACCACATTGTTGTACAGAAATTTTATGGCATTGAATGATTAATATATAATATGAAATACACTTTGTATTAAGGGTGAATTGAATTACAATTCATAGTATCTAAAATAGGATAGGTATTTAGTTTGTTTTAATACAGATGTTCATTTATTAATGTCATTAAACACCATACCTTTTTTACAGCAGCCATGTCCCCAACTCCCCCATCCCAGTTCGCCCAGCAGGTAAATGCTGGTTATGAGATCCCCGCTCGCTTACGTACCCTGCACAACCTAGTGATCCAGTATGCTTCTCAGGGCAGGTGAGTATTAATTCTTCATAAACACCAACATAGGTTGATTATACCCATGCAATATCAGAAAATTTTTCACTACAAATATAATGGAATAATAGACATGGTCATGGTGATTGAAATTTTAGGTCATTTATACCCATGCAATATAAGGAAATTACTATAGCACAACAAATAGAATAGATTAATAGACATAGTCATGGTGATTGAAATTTTATGGATAGATTTTTAGTCATGGGCCTCAGCCTCCTGCAGGTCTTGGATTATCAGTGTGTGCTAAGAATCTCCAGGACTTATTTTTATTTTGATACTATAACACTGGGTTACAAAAAAAACTTTTTGTAAGTTGTCTAAGTTTTTTCACCTGATTTAGGACAATTTTACACCGCTGAATCTGAAAATGACACACGTTTCTCTTGATCAGGTCAGGTTTTTGTGCTAAGACGATTTTTTAAAAATTCGATCTTATAACTAAATCGATTACATTTTTGTGACATTTTTGTTTTTTTTTTGTTAATATTTCTCATCTGAAATAGGATTTTAAGATAAAAAAAATTGTTTCTAACACAATTCATTAATTAAATGTTACAAATATGATAAGTGTACATTGAATAGTTCATTGATAAAGGTAAGTACATGTAAATTAGAGGCGTTCTGGCTCCCCAGAATTGCCAGTGATCGCTACCCCAGCGTCCTTGATACCTGGTCTCCTCTTTCATGTCCTGATGGAATCTCTTCCCCTGCTCGTCGCTCATTGATCCCAGATTCTCAGGAAACCGATCCATATGTGAGAATAAGTAATGCATTTTTTTGCTCATGTTGCATCCGAGGTTTCTGAAAGCAGTCAGCATATTGGTGACTAAGTTCTGCGTAGTTTCTGGCCTTCTTGTTGCCAATAAAGTTCTTCACGACAAGAACAAAAGCCTTCTACGCTTCCAGTTCCACTTTGTTCATTGAGTTTTCAAACTCTGGATCTCTGATGAGCTGACAGAGTTGAGGACTGTCAAAGATGCCAGCTTTCAACTTCTCCATGGTCAATCCTGGAAAAGCATGGCACAAGTAAGTGAAGCAGCCACCATCCTTGTCCAGAGCTTTGGTGAACTGTTTGATCAAGCCGAGCTTGATGTGCAGCAGTGGGAAGAGTATCCTGTCTCTGTCCACCAGAGGGTTGTTTATGACGTTTCTTGCTCTGCAAGGCACTATTTCCTCCTGTACAGGCCAGTCCTTTGTGTAATGCTGAGCTTTGTCCCTACTATCCCACATGCACAGAAAGGACAGGTACTTGGTGAACCTGGACTGTTGTCCCAACAAAATACAAAAATACCAGTTACTCAAAAATTGGCACATGTAAACTCTTCAGAATTCGTTTATTTAAAGAAATAAGAAAGAATTTTGCCTCATATAATCAGAAAATACCCGTACGTGTAAAAAAAAAAACCTAAAAACATCATGTGGCGATAGATAAAAAAGTTGACCTGATTGAGCAAAACCAATGTGATTTTTGGATTCTGCACATCAAAAGTGTCCTAAATTAGCTATATAAAAAAACTTAGACGATGAATTTGTTGTTGGCCAGTGTTATTAATGTTCATTTTGTTGACTTAAACATGTATGCTAGCCATTTCAAAATGATTTTTATTTATTTTTTGAGCTTGGTCATTCAAACTTCATTTGTACATACTTTCAGCAGCTGAATTACTGCAATTTTTTCCCTTTTCTCTGAATGAATGAATTTTTTAGGTATGAAGTTGCTGTACCTCTTTGTAAACAAGCTCTGGAGGACCTGGAGAAAACATCAGGCCATGACCACCCAGATGTAGCAACTATGCTCAATATTCTTGCTTTGGTTTACAGGTGAGAAAAAAAAAATGGGTTTGTCAGTACTCATAATTATTTGATTTGAGAAAGATTAACATGGCTTAATATCATAAATATTAGACCATTTAGATTGATCATTTTTCTTCCAAACCCTGCTGAGAGCAGTTGACATAAAAATTGTTCAGCTTTAGTCATCCATTTCAGTATTATGCTGCAACCAACTGCAAGGCTCCTTCAAGAGGTGAATGTACATTGGAGCACTTGCATAATTTTCTCCATTCAATGATGGTTATATCATTAAATGCATATGTACTTTAATGTCATAATCATGTACATGTGTTTTTCAGAGATCAGAACAAATATAAAGAGGCAGCCAATCTCCTAAATGATGCCTTAGCCATTCGAGAGAAAACTTTAGGAGAAAATCATCCTGCTGTTGCTGCAACCCTGAATAACTTGGCGGTAAGTAACAGTGATAATTCGTTAACATGAATAGCTGCAATAGCAGTGGACCTGTACTCATGCCACTTATGATTAGTGAATTCTCTGACCACCAGAGAGCACCCAAAGCCACCATAAATGTCTATTTATGTAGTATGACTGAGCAGGTACTGTTACTTTCCATGATATCACACAGTTGTCATAATATGCTGTGTGACAAATACATGCTGGTGTCACCTATCTCAGCAACACTCATACACATGTTTATTTTGTAACCTTGTGCTTTCCATTGTCTTGTCCACAACCCAATTACATTTACTTTTGTTTTCTCCTTTCATAGTTACTGAAAACCCACGCTTTTATAGGTACACACAGTCAGCATTTTACGAGTGCAGTTGCTTTGTTTCATCCAGGGACCTCGCTGATGAAATATGCATTGGTAAAAGCCCATTTTACTCTAGCTGGGTCCAAGATCACCAAAGTCACCCTTTCTCCATTTCTCCTTAAAACTGCTAGTACTAGCATTATATGATTTTTAATTGACAGTCATCTACTGCCATTTTAAGGGACATCTCTTCCCTCCTTGTGGGCCTAGAAATGCTGTTATTTGAGAAAATGGTTATTATGCTTTGGGTCCGGCCTGTTAACTTGGGGAAAAGACACAGTAGATGTGAGTTGGATTGAACTTGTGTCACTAGTATGATTGGTTTTTATGCTCTGAACTGAGCTACTGCACTATATTATATGTGGTTACTTTAGTCATTTTGGGGGGGAACATTGTGACAGTGATAGCATAGTATAGTAATAACTTAATTGTTAATTTTCAGGTATTGTATGGAAAAAGAGGAAAATACAAGGAAGCAGAACCACTCTGCAAACGAGCACTGGAAATTCGAGAGAAAGTTCTCGGTCGGGACCATCCAGATGTAGCAAAGCAACTCAACAATCTGGCATTACTCTGTCAGAACCAGGTACAACAAAAAATTAGTCAAGTTTCCCCTATATTACTGTCAAAGTATGTGGTTGTGATGGTCTTTATCATTGAGAGTCAGCCGTTTTTATTTTCTTGGAGATGGATTTTTAGATTAAAAAAAATTGTTACTCCTAAAGATTGTGTCATGTAATCAAATAGAGAATCATAATTATTTAAAGTTCATAATTTCTTCTTGGTGGTATGCTTTATTTATTATTCCCACAACAAACTTAATTTATCATTATTGTGTAATTGATCCAGTTGCACTAGATCAGATAATAAGAAAAATGCATTTTTTATACCCCAGCCAACTTTGATTTTGAACTCCATTTAAACATCTAATTTCAGATTACCAACCACAAGCTTTGGTAATTTCTCATGCCATTTTTAGTATGTTTTAAAAGATGCACTTGAGTGATGTAGTTTTGTAGCAAGACAAATGTAGCATCACTTTGTATTATTGAAGAAGTGACTATGGAAATAGTTCAAAACTGAATCTGCATATTATAGTTAATGTATAAATTATTCCATATCTTTGCCATTATTATGGTACTAAGAAATTGGTCAGGTACATAGCCACCTAATCAAAGTATTTATTAATAATTTTTCACATCAGTTTAATTTAAGTATTAGTTATAAATACACTGCATGATGGCTTGCTTACAATATAACCATGTAGTTATGCTTTGCAGTTTTATTGTGTACATATGGAGTTTACAGTTGAAGACTAATGTTTGGGAAGGCAAATGTGTGTGCAGTGATGTAAAATGTTATAATTTTTTAGCCAGGCAGTTTCTCTGTACCCAGATACAGTTACAGTGGCAAGAAACTAATGAAGGAAACAAAAGATCTCATAAAAACTTCAAAGATATGCAAAATGAATCTGAAGGAATGACATAGTTGGCATAACTAACATAACTTATCAACAACACGCAAGTCAGTGATATTCACAAATTTAACATGGAGAAGATCAAAGGAACTCTGAAGAATGCCAGAAGCATGTAAACCAACAAGAGAAGACTGGATATTGTTAGATATCAGTTGTTTACTTCAAAAGATGCAAATGGCATGGAGATAATACGGAAGAGGTAGTTAGGGTTGCAGAAAAATTGTACACCTTATTGTATAGTGATCAAGATAGGCACGAGGATGATGTCATAATTCAAGGTTTCAAAAATCTATGCAATACAATAAACCACTATGCATGGCTTTCAAGGATTAAGAGAAAGCATTTAACTTGGTCAGAACTTCAACAATCATACAGGCACTCTGGGTATGGATGAACTGTACAAAGACAGTGCAGCATCCAATAAACTCTGCAAGAAAGGAAAGAAAATTACAATTAAGAAAGGCATTAGGCAAGGTGACACATTATATCCAAAAATATTCACAACTTGCTTTGAAGTATTTAAAATTGAGTTTGATAACATGGGAGTCAAGATAGATAGTGAACACTTAACATCCTTAAATTCATAGATTACAAAGTCATACCAAGTGAGTCTGAGGTAAACTTACAAAGAATGATCAAGAAACTGTATATAGAGAGTTTAAAAGTAGACCTGAAGATGAATGTGAAGAAAACTAGGGCAATATTTAGTAATCATTCGGTAGAACAATGAATAATGCTCAGGAATAAAAGATGTAAGAGAGAAGAGTATCTTGGAGAAACAGTTAGTTCAAACCCAAACCCCAAAAGCATAAATTAGAAAGAGGATAGAAATTGAATGGAGTGTTTCTTGTAAACATAGCAATATCATGAATAGCAACTTCCCACTCTCCCTCATGAGAAAGGTGTACAATTAATGTATCCTTTAAGTTCAAACATTGTTCAGAAACTTTGCATCTCAAAAATATTAACCCTCTCGCACACCGTAAGTTTCCAGTATGTTTCTGTTCCACTCATCATGCATTTCTCAGGCCGCGATACTCTACATTCCCGGACGTATTTTACCCTCACAGATATATCGTACCCCAATAAATTTGGTATCAATGGCTTCATAAAAACTTGGACTAGAACACGTGCAAATAAAAATAGAGGAAAATATATACAGTAAAACCCCGATTATCCGAAAGCGGATTATCCGAAAAACCGGATTATCCGAAATTGATCTGGATAATGCAATTAAAAAATTTTTTTTTCTATATAAAACGTTATAAAACATCAAAAATAAATAAAAGTAACTACATATGTACTATATTAACACATTTAAAATTGATAAGAACAGTTAAAATGAATATGCTTTCTAATACATATTGCCGAAATAGCTTGTAACGAATAGATCAATGTATTAGACAAAAAACATTAAACAAACTCTCAACAACACCACGTCCGCACCTTCGCCCCAGCAAGGACGTAGGTGCGGCGAACGTACAAACTACTGCACGACTACTCTCACACCGTACTCTCAAGACAACGACACAAACACGACTCCCCTCTCCACTCCATGCCACATTCCCCTTCCAACATATGAGTTGCGCGATAATATGAGTCATCATACTGTGTCTCCACCTGCACGATGCATCAAGGTCACACTTGCAAGCTTGCACAACCATTCACAATCGCACTCTGCAACATTCACAATTCAGATCTGCAACGCTCACAAGTATCAACATACACTGGTCCAGACAAGGAGACACACAGACAAACATACAATAAAACATTTACATCACATGTTTTAAGCGTACTACTTTGTTTAGCGTAGCGTGTGTTTGTTTGGTTTCATTGTTTACATCGTCAGTCGGCGGCAGTCGCGTCACACACTTCACACTGGGCAGTCGCATCGCATTCTACCTGTGCTTCGACCTCACTTCTTTCAAAAATCAAAATGGCGGCCATAAATCCGGATTATCCGAAAAATCGGCTTATCCGAAAGAGGCTTCCCCCCTTCCATTTCGGATAATCGGGGTTTTACTGTATATATAAACAATACAAACTCGTTTCAAGTCTCTGTATAGAGTAATAATGTAGACAATAAATCCTAAGTACCAACTCTTCCCCCACTCGCTAGCTTGAAATTTTGTGGGCCAACTTTTTTAGCCGAAAAGATGTTTCGAAGCGGAATTTAGTGAGGATTTTTATGGTATCCTCAAAATCCTCATACGCTTATTAGTTCCCGAGTTACACTGAGAAAACTATTTTTCTCCTCTCCCGTCAGAGTAGGCTAACAACTAAAAATCGCTCAAAGCTCCTCATCTACGCTCCTTTGAAATGTTGCCACATGTTACCATTTAGAAACTTAAACCCAACAAATGACGCTCCCAAATTTGACGCACTTTCACCGAAAACTTAATTTTTAATCTTTTATATATATATATATATATATATATATATATATATATATATATATATATATATATATATATATATATATATATATATACATATATATATATATATATATGAATGACACGTTTTGCATCATCGTGCGCCAGGACCTTTTATCCTTTGATGACGCTAAACGCATCATCGTGCGCGAGAGGGTTAAGAGAGAAATCAAAGAAGCACACAAAGAGAAAAGGAGAGAAAACATAGTGGGAATAACATAGAAAGACAGCAAGTGAGCATCATGGATTAGAGAACAGACAAAGCTTAAATTCATTTTAATATTTGTTACGAACAAGAAATGGGCTTGAGCAGGTTTTATCACACAAAGAGGAAATAACAGATGAACAATGAACGTAATAGATGGGATATCCAACGTTTTTAGAAGTTAGGGGAGGAAAATGACCAGGTGGGGAGATGAAATTACAGCATTTGTGAGAGCAGGATGGAGTGCACCAACATCAGACAGAGAGAGGTGAAGAATGTTAAGAGAGAACTTTGTCCTGCAATGGACTAGTAATGGCTGAAGAGGATAATGGAGAAGAGGGAGGGGAAATCCTCTTAATCAGTGTAATCTTTGATTCTCTTTTCTTTTACTCCATTTCTGTTTCACTACCTTACCAGTTTTGTCAAGCCACACTTTATTTTACTTTCCAATCAAGTTATAAGCAGGTTGTGTCAGTCCTGACTTCCTGGGAACTGTGTTGATCATCCTCGATTATGCCCTAGGTAGTACTGATAGGTTGCCCTCATAGTAACTTATCAATCAGCTGTGTTAGTTGAGGTAAAGAAGCACTTTTTTCTTGGATAAGGTAATTCAAATTTTCCAGCATCATACATTATATTATAATATCATATGTACTCAACTACATTATATACATACCTTGTTATTAAAAAAAGTGTTTTTAAGAGTTATTCAACATTGCTAGTCATTAAATGATATTGGCTTTATGTCACTTATACTTCAACATCCCTGCTGAGTGCTATCCAGTTTGTAGCCATTTCAGTTTAATATTTCCATCTTCAAAGGGATCCAGTCACCATCAGGCTCCACAATTAATTCTTCATCACTAATGCTAATCGTAGCCTATCATTCATGACTACACACATCACCTGACCTTTTTGCGTGTATCATATTTTCCCTCCTTGTTTAAATATGCACATGTGTGTGTGTGTGTGTGTATGTGTGTAAAGAGAGCGAGAGAGAGAGAGAGAGAGAGAGAGAGAGAGAGAGAGTGCATGTATTTGTGTGTGTGTGTGTGTGTGTCCGTGTCCGTGTGTGTGTCTGTGTGTGTGTGTGTGTGTGTGTCCGTGTGTGTGTGTGTCCGTGTGTGTGTGTGAGGGGTTGGATGACTAACCAAGGTTGTGCCGCAGATCTCCCAGGAGGAGCGTAGAGGGGTGCCTAAGGAGGAGCTTCTCGTAAGTTTATTACATTGTTAGCGTCTTCATTAGAAGTGTTTGGACGGGCTTTTATGTTTGTGCTTCATGGTGGTGGTTCTCAAGGTGATGGTAGTGTGTAAATGTAGTTATGGTGGTGGGAATAATATTTTTAAGATTGATTCAAGCATCCTTCTTATGCTGGAAAATTGTGGATCACTTCAGACCTAAGTTTCATCCAATACAGTGAGGTATGCTAGAATGGATGTAATTGGTTCTAGAGCGTCATTTGCTATAGGATTCGCGTGTTTTAACATACATGGAAATACATGTATTAATGGGTAATCCGTTCCAGACCCACAGCCAATACATAAGTTACCACCCGACGCAGTAAAGATTGGTCATATTAAAGTGGCCATATCTCATTTTCTACCTTACGCTACTCATTTGTTGTCTTGTATGTTTTCTGCTAACACTGAAACCTCTTAACCCCTGAAGGGCGGGTGCCATGTTTTTCCGGTCTGCCTTTTTTCCGCTGTAATTTTTAAGTTTGGTGGGGATTTATGGGTCAGTGTGACTCCTATAGTCTATCGACTCCAGCTTGAGCCTTTAGGCATGGCTCCCCTAAGCTGCACTATTGCCACATCACCCCATCACTCTCCTCAAAGGAGCTTGCTACCCCCCCCACCCCACCTCTCTTATTTATGTTATGTATAATATATTTTGCTTGGTTGTGCAGGATGCAAGAGTGAGACCTACAGCGTGAGTCTTTCATGTTGGCGGAAGGGTGAATGATGCGACACCATCGCATGAGCCACGTTGCCAAGTGAAATGGAAGATTTACAGAGTTGTTGTCTTTCCCTCAAATCCCAATCCATTCATAACACCATGCAGTCGTATTATATATATATATATATATATATATATATATATATATATATATATATATATATATATATATATATATATATATATATATATATATATATATATATATATAATAAATTATATACACACAAGCAACTCGATTTACGCGAGTATTGTGTCCTTGAAGAGGTCGCATAAATCAAAAACAATGTAAATCAAACAAAAGGTAGGTTTCTATCGAAAAATAAATATTCACTTCATTCGGTGGAGAGAGAGAGAGAGAGAGAATATCCATATCACCGAGATATCCACTCAGGCACTCACTCTCAGCCTCACTCGTGTGAGGAAGAAATGAGGGACACCATGAGCGACTGGCTAGTATTGGTACCGGTACCGAGTAGCCTGGTACCGCTACCGTACCATATAGCTGGTACCGTTAGCACCGGTACTGGTACAGGTACCTGCGCACCCCTATTGTTGAGTAGTGTGACAGCGTGGGTACTGTATTGTTGTTCAAGTGGCACGCGGGAAGAACTGAGCTCAACTGTGTGGCTGCGGCGCCGTGTGAGTCCAGTTGCGTGAGACATCTGGTGGCCACTCCATAACATATCGCGTTTAAGTGAAAAAAAAACATGTAAATTAAACATTTATTTGGATTTTGGACCCCGCGTTATTTAAAAAACGCGTAAACCAAACTCGCGTAAATTGAGAGTTACCTGTATTCCATAAATAGATAACGTACAGACAAACAGTGAGACAGATCGCCATGCGCAGGTCATCGCTAGATGTGTAAACAATGGGGGGACTCCCCAGGCCAAGCCACAGGGCTCAAGTTAGAATCGAAAGACTATAGGCTGCCACACAACTCCTCCGTGCCATTTTCAGTGTTTTCGTGCCTGTAACAATGGCAGGAAGAGATTTTTTTTGGATCCATATCATCTGATTCTGCGCCCGAATGTTCACAGCCAGCAGTCTTGACTCCTCATAAGCCTCCTCTTGCTTCCAAAAGAGCTCATGTGTGAGCGCAAATGAGAGAGCTGAAAGTGACTTTTTCAAGCCTCGAAAGTGGTGTTAGTGGTGAATACAGTGGCAGCAGAAGCCCTGAACACAAGCCCCTTGGCTTATCAGGTAGGCTGAGCCTCATTACTGTGCAACGTTGCTTTGGCGGCCATCCTATTGATCAATTTCATTACAGTGATGGTGGTAGTGATATAGAAGAACCTGAGGATGCATCCCACCACCCTTCAGGTTTATCAAAGTCAAAATATGAGGGTAATGAAGGGGTTTTGTAGCCGGGCTGAGCATGGGGAGGGGGTGGGCCTTCAGCTACACCGCACCACACTCAACCTACGCAGCGTTCCAAACACAGGTCTGCTGTGAGCTAAAAGTTACTTAACTTCATCATGTCACCACAGAAACACTACATGACCTAGAGACTTCGGGTTTGTGGCAGATGGCAGAGAAAGGACGGATAAAAGAAATGCCCATAAATTTAAAACTATTGGTTTAGGCAGTGCTGTGAAATTGATAATGGAAAGTGAGCAATTTTCGGGAAAATGTCAGAACATCCCCGTCCTTTAGGAATTAAAAAATCTTGGGAAACAGTATAGATATAGAAATAGTGAAAATAATTGAATATGCAAACCAAAGCAGCCACAGGCAGCAGTATAACCAAAAGCATATTGCTGCTCATCACAGCAAAAAATTTTAAGGTGTTTTCTTGCGCTTTCCTATAGGGAGACTTTTCCCCTCAACCCTCCTTAGGATCACTAAAAGGCAGGTGAATATATATTTAACCTATAAGGGGCTAAGCTCCCCTCGACCCCTTTGTGCTTGCACATTTTATGACTTTGGACTTCTCTTCTGCCCATGGCCATACGGATTTCATTTCTGTGTCCTCTGTTTTTTTAAGATGTTTGAAGGTTAATAAAAAATATATATGACAACACAAGAGTAGTTCTAATTCACTTTTTATTTCTTCCTTCTTTTCTTCTTATTGTAGAAATTGATGATCAAATCATACCATATTCATTCAACACAGGTCTGCTTAACCTTATCCACTTCCATTATTTTGCTGGCTGTTAATTAAAGTTATATTGCAAATAACTGCATAAAAACAAGTATTTTCATTACTAAAGGTGGAAATATGCAGATATAAAACTGCATTGCTGAACCTTAGAAACATTTGAAACACAATGCCGACACGCCATGGGCTCAAGGAATATCCCATGGCTGATATTCTTCCATATTCGTTGTAGCATTTGTATTTGCTGTTGCATCTTCATTTTATTATTGAAACTGTTCATTTTAGGAAAATTCGTTGTAGCATACCCAACTGTATTCGTACTGCATTCCCTCTATTTCTCATAATTTTGATTAACTTCTATCTTACACTGTATGACTGATCAACTCATTTTCTTAACATATTTCTGCCCAAGCCTTGTGGTGTCTGTCTACCATTATCATTTTCAAATTTCAAACTGGTGTCATTAGGGGAAGATGGAAGTCATTTTCATTGCTTATCACATTGCTTCTTCCACTTTATGATTGGGTCCCTGCATTGATTTCTTTATTTGTGACTAATTCACTCTTTTCCAGATATAAATAACACATCCTCATCATTATCCATTACTAGTCCACTGTAGGACAAAGGCCTTTTCCACCTCTGGTATTAGTGTACTCCATCTGCTCTGGCAAATGCTCTAATTTCATCTCTCCACCTGATCTTTTCTTTGTCCTAACTTCTACAGTTTTGGGCTAGCCACTTTATTACTTTGGTTGCCCTTTTGTTATCAGTTCTATGCATGATCATCATCATCATCATCATCATCTTTAGCCATTACTAGTCTACTGCAGGACAAAGGCCTTTCCTAATGTTCTCCCCCTTTGTCTATGCACGATATGACCTACCAAAGTCCATTTCTTATCCCTAATCACCATTAAAATATCTTTTCAACTTGTATCTGCTCCTTAATCCATGATGCTCGCTTTCTGTCTACATGCTGTTACCACCAGTTTACTCCACCCCTGTTTGTGTGGGGCTTAGATTTCTCTCAAAATCTTTCGGGAATGTTTGCCTAGTGTCTGAACCATTTGTTAGGACTGACAATATACACTGATTGTCAACCTTTCTCTCTAAGGAGAGTGGCAGGTTGTTATTCATGATAAAACTATGTTCAAAGCACTCCATTGCATTTTTATTTAAGATTTTTTTGTGTGGTCAGGGTTTGCACTGATTGCTTGCCCTAGATATGTGTATTCCTCTATTCTCTAGTGATTTGTTCCCAGTCATCATTTGTTATATTACCAACTGATTATGAAACATTACCTTTGTTTTCTTCATCTTCAGACCTACTTGTAAGAGTGTTTCATCTGCGAATCTAAGGTTGTTAAAGTTTTCATTGTCTTATCTTGATTTCTGTTATCCACTCTAATTTCTTAAACAATCCTTTTTTGAAGCTAGCTGTTGATAGTTTTGGGGTATATATGCATGTTATAAATAAGATGAATTTCTTAATATCCAGGACAAGGCTTGAACTAGTCTTTGATGAGAAAGATTTCAAGGTGGCTTATGACTATCAACCAAAAAAGTGGACAGTGTTGTGGCACAGAGCCATTGAAATGCGACAGAAACACAAAAATAAACTGTCAGTGGATCAAGGATGACTGCTTGTTCAGCATAATGGGAGCATGCATGGCCTAATGAAAGGAACAGTTTTTCTGATGGCTGTTGTGCTATAGGACAAGGAAAATATGCAACCCATACTAGACTTGCACAAGTTGAATTCCTATCTCATGCACACAGCTGAAGCGAGCAACTATGCAAAGAAAATAAAGGAATGGAGCAGACTTGAACAGAGGGTCAATCACATTGATTTACACAAGGTACACCTTCAAATCCATGTTCACCTGATACTGTGGTTGTGCCAGACAGTGGTGTTTTATGAGAGATGGTATTGCTTGACCTACAAACTAGGCTTCAGGTTAAACATCACACTGTGGTGAGCTTGGACAAGAGGATCAGTAACGCCACTTTGCCATTACCTAGACAACATACTGGTGGACGAGACCATGACATCTCCAGAGAATGTTGAGAGACAGCTTGGTTACCTAATCTGCAAACCAGCTGAGCACATCTCAGAAAGAACTATTGTGCATGGCATCAGAGTCTGGGTAACACTGCTGTCTATTCTGGAAATCTCAGAGAAGTTGACAAGTCAAAACATGTCCTTCACGGGCATTTGATGAATCACCTACCTATTTGCTGCTGGCCATTCTCTTAGAGGGCATTCGATGAGTTGCCTGCCTATTTGCTGCTAGTCACAGAATTATACATAAAGAGGTATATCAGTGTGGTCACTACTTCATGGAACTAATGTGAGAGACCCCAGGTTTAGCTGTATGGGCACAGACTCTAAAACATGTGAAGAGTTCAGATCTGGGCCAAGGACAGTGGGATAAAGTGGGAGGCAAAGCTATGCTTTAATTACACATGTGAGTTCTTGCACTTTGTTTGGCAAATTTCATCAAATTATTTGAAATGTAAGAATATAATGGAGTCTAATGTAAGCTTCAAGCCCATTTGAATCCTCAAGCCAACTGGATGAGTGTTGGTTGGGTATTTTTCTGCTGTTCAAATAACTTAGGTAGAAATGTTGGCTGTCTTTTCTTCCCACAAATTAGTTGCCTCTTTTTTTTTATGTGCTTCTTGTAGCGTTAGTAGGCTTTCTTGGATGGCCCCAGCCCGTTAATGGCACAGGCTAATTTTATTTATAGTGGCTGCTGTGATATATGACTTGCTTGGCCCATGCTGCCCCCCGTTGCTCCTCATGACTGAAGTCGCTGAAGTTAAGGTTGATTGAAGATCCAGACAGCATGTGGGTATTCTTCCGCCACTCGGACTAGAAAAATAAACGTTTTTTCGTGGGACTCAAACCTTGTCCACGCTAGGTCCTCCGGCTCATCGTGCCCGCACGCTGACTACACGGTCACCACCTCTACATTAAAGTGTTGCCTAGTGCAGGTTCCCTCTCATGCTCTGCATGACATTTGGACTTGTTTACATGATCAGCTGTTTCTGGTGCATATGAGAGAACGTGTGGTGGTGACCGAGCCCTTCTCATAGACAAACTGGAGTTCAGAGCTAATGTGGAATAATCACAATACTCCCACAGACATGGCCAACAAACAACAAACCAGTCATTTGGAAAAGCTTCTATGCTCATAATAGCCTAACAATATTTAGTAACAATTGCTTCAGAATATTTTGGCCACATTACACTTTCAATATTGTTGATGCTGAACATTTCGATTTTCACGAAGCTCCACCGCAGTACAGTGGCTAGTGTCTCTTACTACAAATCTGCAGGCCAGGGTTTGATTCCTACCCAGGGCAGTCAGCGTGCAATTCGCCCAGCTGTTCATCCTTCCATTTGGGCTTGTTGATAAATGTGTACCTGGGGAAACCTGGGGATGGTAAACCGTAGAAACCCAGATGTCACACTGGCCTATGTCAGGTCAATGGCTCTTTCCCACCAGAGGTTCAAAGGGCCAGTGGGATGGATATAAGTACTGCTGCCATGCACAGCTATAGTGTATTCTCCTATTCCTACCTTACCTACCTGGTCGCACTATGTTTATCAGATGGTCGATGCATTGTCTTTTGCTAACTTCCTAGCAGGGAGTATATGCATACATGTGTATGTAAAATATAACTATATAATGAAAAGGTAATGTTTGAAACAATGAAGGGAAAATGTACAAACCAAGGGAAGTGTCCACCATATGCACTTTTTAATACATCGTTTTGAGTGATTTTGACTTTGTGATTTTATTAATGAGGCGATAGGCTGGTCATACTCTTAAAGTACACAGATAGTGTTGGGCATATAATAAGGATGCAAACCTTCAAGGTTGGTTAAAGTATCTATGAAAGCCAAATGGAAGGGCATATGGTAGATTGATGGAGTAAATAAATTGGTAGAATTGGGAAACTGTTTAGTTAGTGAATTGGGAGAGGAAATGTTAACTTGCAGCTTTGACTTTTCTTTTCACTATTCATATCCTCACCATTCTTGCAGTGTAGGATTTCTTCTATTTATATTGCAACTTTCCTGCAGATTCTTATTTCTTATCCTGTCTTTACTGCAAAGTACACTAATATTCTTCTAACATGTCCATTTTACTCCACCTAACAGTGACCAGTTCATATCATCAGCACTTCCAGACTGACACCAAAGACTGACCCTTCATGAAGATCCTTTTTTGTTTCTACACATAACATACATTTGTTTGTCATGGCTTGCAAAGTCCTTATCCTATGTGTTCTGTTCTCTGCATCTGCTTCAAGCAGCATACTAAAATAAGTTGCATTATGAGTGAAAGTGAATTTGGAGGGTTTTATATGTAAACAATGTAATTACTTGCTTAAGAAAATCTAAAATAATTTTCTTTCATTCACAGGGGAAGTATGAAGAAGTTGAACGATACTACCAACGCGCCTTAGAGATTTATGAAACTAAGCTTGGCCCTGATGACCCCAACGTTGCCAAGACAAAGAACAATTTAGCCTCTGCATATCTTAAACAGGGAAAATATAAGGAAGCTGAAATTTTGTATAAACAAGTTCTAACCAGAGCACATGAACGAGAGTTTGGAGCTATTGATGGTAAGTTCAAAGTAAAACAGTATAGTCTGTCCAAGTCTCATACAGATTCCTCAATAGTTAATTTTAATTTGTTTTTTATTTATGTACTTGTATACTTTAAACTGTAGGTGAGGGCTTAGTATCAGTGATCCACTGGCCTTTGTACTGTTGACTATGGAGAGTAAGGAATAGAGGCAAGCTTTATAGTTGATTTTAGTGGATGAATCTTGAATCTGTTATCATAAATTTAGCTATATGAAATTTTAGAAATAAATATTTAACTTCACATCTCATATTAGTACTATCCGAACGGCTAAATGGCAGAGAGTATTGAGTGCGGATGGGTACTGGGCTCGTTGGGCCAAGTACTCTGGGCAGTTGTACACGGGAGTCCCCAAATGGACATCTCCCCTTGGCTGAGTTGCAGATGGCAGCTGCTGATACACCAATAGATGAAACTCCATTCTCTCTTGCAGAAGTGAGAGAGACTGTGAGGAAGTTGAAGGGTGGAAAGGCAGCTGGGATCTGTGATATCAGCACAGAGATGCTGAGAGCTGGGGGTGAAGCCATGATCTGTGGGTTGTATGCAGTGCTGTCTGCCGTGTGGCAGTCCAGTGCCATTCCACTTGACTAGAAAAAGGGGGTTGGTTGTCCCTATCTCTAAAGGGAAAGGACAGGATTGCAACAACTACTGTGGTATTACACTGCTCAGTGTGCCTGGCAAGGTGCTTGCTCATCTGCTGCTGATGTGAATTTAATCTCATCTGCTAAAGCTTCAAAGACCAGAGCAATCCGAGTTCACTCCTAGCAAGTCAATAATTGACCGGATCCTAGCACTTAGCGTCCTCGTGGAACGCCGAAGTGAGGCTGTGCATCGTGAGACACTCTGGGACATTCTGCAGATCCGTGGGATTCCTGCAAGGATTATTGACCTGATGACTGGCCTTTACTTTGGGACTGAGAGTGCTGTGAACTGTGGGGGAGGCGTTTCAAGCTTCCCTGTTAATTCATGAGTGAGGCAGGGATGCATCCTTGCTCCATGACTTTTCAACACTTGCATGGACTGGGTATTAAGCCAAGTTGCTGGTCAGAGTTGTTGTGGAGCATCTATTGGTAATGTCAAGATCACTGGTCTTGGTTTTGCTGATGAAGCTGTACTCCTGGAATCACTGGAGGTCCTGGTAATGGCTCACAAAGTGCTGCATGTGGAGGCGAAACCTCCGAGACTGAAGGTCTCCTGGGTCAAAACCAAGATCCAGTTATTTGGAGGCTTGCTGGATGGCACAGTTCAGTCTGTTCATGCATGTGGTGAGGATGTCGAGGTCACCAAAAGCTTCATGTATCTTGGTAGCATAGTGCATAACAATGGTGGGTCTCACCAGAGGGTTACTCGACGGATTGGCCTGGCCCACGGTATTATGGACTCACTCAGTACGAGTATATGACGTCGTCGATAGCTATACAGACGGACAAAGATTCAAATCTTTAAGTTGCTTGTGCTCCCTGTATTACTGTATGGTCATGAGACACGGACACTAAAGGTGGCGTCACACTGGACCAAATCTGGCAAGCACAAGCTTTTGCTGGAGGGATGGCTTGCTCCCGAGCTTTTGCTCCTGTGTTTAGCTCGCTGCTTGGACGGGGAGCAGCTCGGCGAGCCGCAAGCAGGCAGTCGAATGAGCTCTTTGGTGCACCGATATGTGAATAATATATATTACCTAGTGTATTGAATCCGTATACCCATGATATTAGAAAACTTATTCACATACTCCTTTTATGTTTGATGGTGTTTGCAATATTTTATAATGTTGAGAAAAGTAGTGTTGGATTTTATTTTGATTTCCAAGACCAAGACCAAGACTGCCCAGACCAGCTGATATAAACACTCGCCATGGCCACCTCTCCTCGTTCAAAAGTTCACTTGTCCTCCTTCATTGTACACTCTTTGATAGCAATAGTCAGGGACCATCCCGAGTTATGGGACCACAGCCATCCAGATTTCTGTAAGTCTACACTGAAGAAAGTTATGATGTTATGATGTTCACATCATGGGTCTCCCTCCCTTCTCTTCAGCCATGTCCGAACCCAGACTCATCTTTTCTTCTTCTGAGCTCGTTGAATAACAGCAAGTAATGCCGTCACAGCTGCACACTTAGCCATAATGCGAAGCATAGGTGTAGTAGGCACCATGGTTGAGGCTTTGTTTACAACGTTGCTCGTCGCTCGCCCCTCGTCAGTGTGACGACAACAGTGACTTGCTCGCGAGCAAAAGCTGCTAGCAAGAGCTTGTGCTCGCCAGATTTGTGTCCAGTGTGACACCAGCTTTAGGGGACTTTGAGAGGTGTGTCGATGCCTTTGGTACCAAGTGCCTTTGCAGGATCATGGGGTATCATTAGAACGACTTCGTGTCAAACCAGCGACTACTCCGTGAAACTGATTCAAGGCCTGTTACCACCTTAACCCCTAAAGGACTGGGGGTGGCTCTATTTTCGATACCGCTGGGACTGGCCTTCTCATGCTAAACCAGGAAATTGTCTGTATTCACACACACTCTACGCTTAACCTACATTGCTTGAGTGAATAAGATAGATTTTGTACTAACCACCAAGTCTTCCTCTTTCTAAAGACGCCATCCAGAATTCTCTACGTGCCGTGGTTATGGAGAAACAGCGAGTTGAATAGGATAGACTTTTGGAGTGACCGCGCCAGTTATAACCACCTCCGGCCCTTCCCCGATGAAGCAGCTATACCGCCTTTAGGGGTTGAGGGGAACGTCCGCCCTGGATTAAAATTGCATCTATGGTTATGAATAATTTATATGTTGTATATATTAGTACCTTTGTTATCATATGAAAACTTCAAACTGATCAGATGAAATGAAAAAATAAGAAAATTATTTTTTGTTGTTTTTATGAAAATTTTGAATTGATTTTTCTCAGCCATTTTTTTACTGACTTTCTTGTGACATGCACATCTGATAGTCCATTGTTATTCTAATAATTTGCCAAAATGTTTTCTTGAAACTGTTTTTGTTAATCTGCAAAAACATTTTTTTTTTTTAATTTTTGAAATTTATTTTGGAAAAGTTTCCCATATATCGAAACTGCCGTTTGTCAAAAAAAACATCTTGCCAAATTTTTGTATGATACATGATGTGTGTCCTAAAGTTTCATGAAAATCGTGTAGAAAATGAAAGCAAAATTCAAGTTTTGCTAAAGTTCTTTGGCCCAGTGAAGGTACTATATTGTCAATGCCACTTTTACATGAATTTTATGGGATCAGTAATCATATATCAGTGAGTGCATAAAAGAATCAGGCACCTTGTCCCCCCTTATAAAGGTATTAATCGCTCAAAGGCTGGGGTGTCAGGGTGTGCCACACCCCTCATTGCTGCAAGGTTCGATCAGTATTCTCCAGGTGCATAGCTATCAGTTGGTATTCCTTTGTCTGTCTTCCTCTCCTTATTTATTGTCTTCTTCGGTATAATTCTTCTCTTTTCTCTCATTTCTAATCCGTTTTCTGTGTATTCATTTGTTCCAAACATTTTTGTGAGCAGGTTGCACTTTTCATATCCATAATTGTGTTCCAAAACTGTTACATGGGTTACAAACTTCACCCTGAAGATTGCTGCATGTTTGATTTTCCAACATTAATTCCATACTTTAGCATGCCAGCTAATGCGCCGCAGTCAGTGTGCCACACCCACGCAGTAGCCATTTAAATCCCCTCGCTATTGGCATTTAAATTTCTGTGACTGAAAAAAAATTCTACCATTCGAAAGCCAAAGGATGTGGTGTTGCCATAGACCATAAAACTCAATTTCGTATTTTTTAAAAATTATTTTCATATTTTCACGGCGGACTCTCCCCTTAATCTGGGAACGCCAACTCCGGATATACGGGTACATGGCACATTTCCTGGATGTCAATCCTGCCCACAGGGGTTGTTTCTGTACAAGACAACCCTGAGTGGAGGAGACCAAGGGGAGACCCTGTAACTCATGGCTGGGGCAAGTCGGCCGATCCTGCCAGGAGGGGCTTGGGATGGACAGGGTAGCTGCATGGGAGCTTGCTCGGTAGGCCCGCCGGGAGTATAGGTGACGAGTGAGTGAAGCAACGCACCCCCGGGTGTATGCTCCCGTTAGTTAGTTAGTTTTGGAAGATGACATGTAGAAGATCACATCCATTTATCTTTTTATTATGAATAAGATTGACTAACTAGGCTTTATATGTGCATGCATATACCACAAATATTTCATAGATGATTGAATACAAATGGCTAATTCATTGTTGATTTTTCAGGTGATAACAAGCCCATTTGGCAAGTGGCAGAAGAAAGAGAAGAAAATAAGAATAAAGTTAAAGATTCAGCCCCATATGGAGAGTATGGAGGCTGGCACAAAGCCGCCAAAGTTGACTCTCCTACTGTTACGACTACTCTTAAGAACCTTGGGGCCCTCTACCGGCGTCAAGGCAAATATGAGGCTGCTGAGACCCTGGAGGATTGCGCCATTCGGTCCCGTAAGGAGGTCAGCTAATAGCACTCACAACTGTGTTTAACATAGTTCTTGACATTAGACGTAATGTATGTA